>NC_089251.1:175345168-175595455 GCF_963930625.1 Muntiacus reevesi
TTTCATCTTTTCTTAATTGGTAAAAATCATATCTACTTGGGGACAAAGTGAACATCTGCTTGGTAAGAAAATGTTTCAGAACCTATTTTCTTATTGAACAGTCCATGACTTTACAGTACTATAAGGAAACAGATGCTGAATCTTTTCTTTTTGGCAAGCATGGCTTGTTGACTAGCTCTTAAGAAGTGCAGGTAACGGCTCCATGCTTGGGGCAGCTGGGACAGGGCCCACTGACCTTCTTCCCCGGCTTTGGTTTGGCTTTCAGACACAGGCACGTACTCAGCATCAGGCGTTTTCCTAATGAACTGGCTGAGATAATGGAGACGAGCCTGGGCAGCCTAAAAGATAGACAGCATCAACACACAGTCCAGGAAGCACCATCTCAACAGTACTCGTGACAAGGGGAAATGTCAATGAATATGGCAGTCTGGTCCAGGCCAGCTCTTACCAATCATCAAAGAAAAAATTCTAAACCATTCGTGATTTTGACAGTGATTTGTGAGAACTAGTGAAGAAGCAGTCCTAAAACTTAGACACTGGGTAGGCCAGCTTAGATCCAGTTGCTCCTGAACTTTTTTCGTCTGTCTCAATAACCCTGAGTTGGGGATATGAAATATATGTAATAACAATGTTTCACTATGGCAGTGATTCCTATATAAAATAGAGAGAGGAGGAATCATGAAGTATGTGTATTTCACAAGGGCAGTGCATGCTTCCTCTTTATCTAAGGCATGTTCAGAGTACTTAAAAGCATGTATTAGACATTTCAATGCTTTTTTAGTTGGCAGTGTTAAGGACACAGAGTGTTAATCCCAGATGATGTGAAAGAACAAGGTGACCTAAGGTTTGGGCCATAAGTGGTACCATAATGTACTTTGCTTTCGCAAGTCATCTGGGTAGCCAGACAGTATTAATAACATTTCACAATGTGTCCAAATGTGGTCTTCATATTTAGTTAGCTGATGTCTGACAAAATTTCAGATATTTCCTAAAGTAGACTATGTGGTTTCACCAATATGGCTCTTCCTTCAGACCATGCCCAGGAGTGAAAGGTAAAGGATAATTTCTCAAACTCAGATAACCTTGATTGATCTTCCTGGCTCTGTCATCTCCCAGGCTTGCTTCATGGCTCGGATTTCATCTGCTCGTTCTGTATCTTTTTTCACTTCAAAAAAGTCTGCTTCATTGTGCTCAGTGACCAGCCTCAGAATCCAGTAGGGCTTATTTGGGTCTTCTTGTTGAGGGTGGACAGCGTACATCTGACAAGGCACAGTGACAGAGTTTGGGTCAGATGCTTTCTTCCTTTCAAAAGGGTCTAGATTTTACCTTATGATCCATAGTTTCACCATTAAGTATTTTACCCAAGAGAAATCAAAACATGTGTGCTCGCAAAAAGACTTGGAAAAGAACATTTATTTTAGCCTCATTCATTACAGCCAGAAAAAGGAAAACAATATAAACATCTGTCAATTGATGAATGGATAAACAAACTGCAGTATATTACTTTGTTGTTGTTGAGTTGGGAAGTTGTGTCAGACTCTTTGCGACCCTATGAACGGTAGCCCATCAGGCTCCTCTGTCCATGGGATTTCCCAGGCAAGAATACTGGAGTGGCTTGCTAATTCCTTCTCCAGGAGCTCTTCTCAATCCAGGGATCAAACCTATCTCTCCTGCTTGGAAGGCGGATTCTTTACCACTGAGCCGCCTGGGAAGCTCACATGGACTACTACTTAACATTAAAAAGTAATAAACTATTAATGCACACCATCATGTGATTGAAGTTCACACAGACTGAAATAAAGAAGTTGAGCATAGAATAGTATATCTTGTATGATTCATTTGTATGAAATTCCAGGACAGGCAAAACTTGCTTGTGGGAGAGGTATGGGGATGACAGAATCCACTGTGGGGAGGTTTAGGGGAATTGCTAAGCTTAGGGAAATGGGCTATAACCTAAACCTTGACAGAGACATGGGTTACATGATGAGTGCACTTGTCAAAATTCATCTCACTGAAGTATATATTTAATATTGCTGTATTTCACTGTATGCAAATCTCAACTAAAGACTATAAATAATTCTAAATTCCACTTAGGCTCATTTATACCATCTCTTTACATGAGGGCAGAAATAGTTATTTCCAAGCCTGAATATATTGATATACATTTGTTATGAAAGATAACATTTTGATGTCTTGTAGGATCACTTTCATGCACCTTAGACTGGGAGCTGATTGTCATAGGACTTGAAAATGTCTAGAAAACTGAGACTTATGGGTAGTAATCTGGTAGGTAGAGGAACTTGAATCTGATGTGGTTTCTAGCACTTTCCATAAGACTGACACAATGTCAATTATCCATATTACATAATGCAGATGGGGAAGTGGAGATTGGGTGGGGGGAGGACACTGAATAAAGTTTCATAAGCAGTTTGATTTTAATGTTACCAAAAAGATCTCCTAGCTTTCTACAATATTCCCTTACTACTCTGATGAAAATTTAAATCTCACAATTGGAAATTCTTTTATTTGTTCTTTCTAAAGCACAGCACATAAGCTCTTGCCATCTTTCATACTGCTTGATAAAGAAATATTTAAGAAACTTCTCCAGGATAAAGTTTTGATTAGGGAAGGGAACACTTTGAAGAACTAAGGGAAGGCCACATGTCTGTAAGAATTTATGGATTGAATTTAGCTTATTTGTTTTAACTTGGAATAGTTTCATTGTAATTGTTAATGACAGGACTATTTTCTCAGGAAATTCAAATAATTGATTTTATATCAGTGAAAGATAAACTGGAGTTACATTTAGAAAAGATAACACTAAACATTATCTTGAAGTTTCAAGGCAAAAAAAGTGGTTGATTGGAACTTCATCTATATTTTTGAGCCACATAATGTTACAATAAACACATTTTGAATAGAAAATATCATCTGATTCTTTCACATTTCAAACATAATTGTAATTTGATAAAGAATGTTCCATTTTTCTGCATTTTTTTCAGATGATATTACACTAAAAGGCAACATTTGGACTGTAGAATACAGCTAGTGAGAACATAAGTAATGTAAATTTAGGAAGAGATTAACTTCTTCATATGAAATAAGACCAGTGATCAAATAAATTCAACATGATTTTGGTGACTAAAGCAAAAATGCAAAGTATATGACATCTGGTTCATATGTTAACAAACTTTCAAACAACCAACAATATCATTCCAAAAGCTACTAAAATCAGCTAGTATAATATTAAGATTCCTAAAGCTTAGTTCATTATTATTGTCATAAAACCCAACTCCCATATGAATTCTGAAAGCAAACATACCCTTTGTGCCTCAGCTGATGGTCTAAACATCATCTTTTTCAGGATTCCCTAGAACTCTTGGGTGTTGAAAGTTACCTCATGCTGAATCCCACAATTCCATACTAAACTTAATGTATCTTCTAAACAGACTTTCATTTTGGAGAATATGCATGCATTCCTCACAGTTTGGAAAAGAAGAGAAGGCTTTCACACATGTCCATTTTTAGTTTTATCCAATCATTAGCTTTCTGAATAACTTTTCTGGACAATATTTTTTGCAAGTTTTTCCATTTTTTCCATATTTTCTTTCTATGGACTTCAACCCTTTTACCTGAATCTTATCCAGGTTTTCGTTTCAGCTTTCATCTAGAGGTAAGTGTCTGCACATTATGGGATTGAATCTAAAATGGGTAACAGGAAATAACAGAACGTCAAGTATTATACGGGTTTTTCTGTATCTGCAGCACTGTTGGTAACTTCAGCTTAGTTTTCAAGTGTGTGTCTGTCACAGTGTTTCTCACATCACTTTCATAACGTCCAATGTCCAACATTCAACGTCCTAGGCACACTAATGGGATGTCTGACCAAAGACATTTACACTCATTCATTCATTGCTGATACTGAAGGGTTTGTTGGAAGCAAACTTCCCTCTTGATGATCATTTTCCAAATGCACACTTTGCAAAGTAGCCTGGAGCAGCAGATGCAGCTCTGGTGGCCTACCACATCTTATACTGACAGCCTTCCAACTACTAAGAGCTAGTAGTAAAAGCTGTTTTGGGCATTATCCCTCTGTTTACCATGGTGCCTACTGCAGCTACCTTAAGACTTCTGGGATTTCTTGCTATTCCTATCATTAGTGTGTATCCCATTCTATCCTTGAGAATATTTCCCAAAGTTTGACTATCATAAAATGCAGGGCTCCAATTCATTTTGACAGTTCCAATGATGACATTTTGTGAAAACACATCTTATCTTCATTTTTGACAGAGTTCCTTACATTCACCCAAGGACATATGAAACGATTCCAACATGAAGCTATTATGGTGCCTGTACTTCCACCACAAATGAAGTCAAAGAATTGATAAACTGGTTTGTGTGTAAGTTCCACTGATTTCCATAATGTCTGAAGAGCTGTCACATCCCTTATTCCTCCATCATCAATTGTGCAAATTCTTCCTTTCACTGGATTCATGTAGCCAAAGTAAAGCCAACATTTTTCTAACTGCAGTCTGAAAAATGCCATCTTTAATTTGTCTCAGTCCTAAAAAATATGGAATAATTCTTTCTTTGGCAGCCACTCCTTTTCCCTGAGGAAATTTTTGAAGATGAAAGTCACTTCTTCAATCCATTAACGCAGAGCTTTGGGTCAGTTGTTCTTAATGCTTGAATGAATGCCCAGATTCTGTCATCAATACTTATCCTGGCAGTTTTTTCTTGTTGAAGAGGTAAATGTTTTTTCTTCTCTCCATTTTTGTCTTTGCTCCTAGTCTTGCTTACTTTTAACTTCCTCTTCCTGGAACTGAATCATACTTTAATTTGGTAACAAGTACACCAATGTAACTACCTACACTAAAGCTCATCCACCTTCATTGAAATGAGTAAGCGAATTTGCAGTACTTTGTTTAGTATTAATAGAAACCGGAGGAAGCTCAGGTGACCCACTTGGACTTACAGACTTGTCCCCAGCATATAAAGAAGATTCTGAGTCTAGCTTCTTGCAAGTCAGGACACCAGTAACTGAAGAATTGTATTTTCTCTTTTCAGTGTTTCTACTTTCAATTTATAATTTGTCTTGGAAATGTTTATTTCCTTTTTTCGAGACTTTCCCCCTCACCTTTCAAGTATGAATTAATATGATTTGATAAAAGGTAGAATGACTCTACAAATTGTGTGGGTAAACCATTTATGCTATGAAAATGACTTTGTTTACTCTTTCTCCATCTTTATACCCTGACTTCTCTTTTCTGCTGATTTAACACTATTTTTTCAGAGATTTGGCAGTTTGCTTAACATTTACCTGTTTTCATCGGCCACTATAGGATACTTTTCTTAATATTTGATAACTTGCCTTATTGAGCTAAAGAAATCACTTCATTCTGATTGCCAAAACAGTCTTTGAAACAAATTTCAAGGGTGACATATGAATGCTCACTTTTCTAAATCCCTTAGGAGCACAAATGCTAAATTTAAAAATTCTAATATATAAACCTTGGTTGCTTGTAGAGTACCAGTGTTACTTGAAGTATGTGCTTCATTTTGGTCTGTTTACATTTCATTTTGCTTATACAAAATCTTCTTTGTAGGCTGATGTGGCTTATCCTCCAATAATGCTGAGGTGGGCCTAAGAAATACAGTTGCTTGCTTCTCTACTTCTTCAAACAACCATTTGCATTATGGGATGCAGGCTGAAACTGCTTCTGTAGCAGTGGCAATTCTCCTCTTCCTGGCACTGACATTGGACTGGAGCTGTCTTGCAACAGCTGAGCTTTCAATGCAACAGATGAGCAGCACCCTGAACACCACCAGCCCCTCAACTTCTTCTTGCAGCCAGTGGAAGTTAAGTTAAGGTTATTTACCTTTCAATGTTTCCAAAGGCACACCCCAAGAGCTAAGAAATTACATCTTGAAAATGCAAGTGGACAGGTATTTCTATGACTGGAGTATGGGAAAATGGAGTCATCATCTTTGAATCTGTTCATTTTTCTTTAGTGTCTGTTTTACTACCAATATACTATTTGGTTAACCAAGCTGGGAGATACCCTTTGTTCCTTCTTGCTGTTTGTCATCCCTTTGGATTAATAACTACATCTTGAGTTTGTTTCTTAGCTAGTTCTTTGTCTTCTTCCTTTCTTTGACCTGTATCTGAAACAGCTTGTACTCTTTTGTCTGGACTATTGCACTGCTTTCTGATGGTCTTCCCATCTCTAGTCTTTTTGCCTTTAATTTCATACCCTTAAATGTCATCAAGGTATCTGAAATGTAAATCTCATCATGCCAATACACTTCTTAAAGGCCCCACCTCCCACCTCCCAGCCCTGCATAGCCTAAGCTGCAATCACCAATGACGGAAGATTTTGTCCTTACAGATTATTTGCCTTGAGTTCAGTGTTTAAACAGCTTGAATCTGAGTATCTTTAGGATTGTACTCATACTTCTCAAATTTCCCACCCACATACTCCTCCTTACCCCTAATCATTGGGATTACTTAACTGGCAGTGAAAAAATTTAGAATCAGATCCCTGGTTTATAGAGTCCCACCTTTCTAACCAAGCTTGAAGGCTCCTCTCCACTTGACCCTTACTTACCCTTCCAGCCTCTTACCTCATAACTTAGCGACTAAAAAACCAGATTGTGTTGGATTTTGCCTCAGCATGTCTTTGATCACTGACTCAGTTCAGGATTCCTCTAGGCAGAGGTACCTATCCTTTCTACCACTGTGCAGATCATACGTAACATCACAGCTCTCTTTTTTCCTTCAGTCTCCTCCATGAGACTGTGAGTTATTTGAAGGTAAGGGTTGTATAATATTAACATTAGAAATCCAAGTCCCCCAAACATCTTACCTATTAAAAGCTCAATTAATGATTTTTGATACTAAACTAAAGAAGACTGCTTACAGAAGATGTCCAAGGAATGTATTTAAAGTATCCAGATGATTGCTGGACATAAGGAGATGGAACTTTTCGATTTTTTTCCTTAAAAGATAAGGTTAAACAGTGACCCAATGAGCTTAAAGCTGTTAAGTGATTCTGATAAGAAAAAGCTTTGCACCCACCTGAGGCTCAAAGCGAGGTGCTTGTTTTTCTTTGGCTGTCTTTTCTTTCTCAGAAGACTTTTCTTTACCTTTTCTTGTTGCTTTAGAAGTTCCTGAAGATTTTTGTCCCTCACTAATAGTGTGGGAATCTGGACTTCCTAAGGTAATTAATTCCTCATGTTTCTCTCCATGTGCTAGCGGAAAAAAAAGGAAACCGGTGAGTCATGATATAACATATCATATAGGAAAAAGGGAAGAAGTCAAAGAAAAATGGTTAGTACAGACCTTTGGGTTTTTTTTCTTTTTTTAAACAAACAAGTAAGCAAATGAACAGAATTTTTATAACAACCTATGAGACTCACTTTTATACAATTGAGAGATAACTCACATACTATAAACCCCCCACTGAAATTATAAATCTGTAGTTTTGGTTTATTCATAAAGTTATGTAATGATCACTACTATCTGATTTATTCCTGATCTGGATGTTCTTAGGTCCTTTTCTTGCCTAATTGCCTTGACTAATATCTTCAGTACAATGTTGAATTGATTTATCTCTGCTTTAATATTTGTTAATCCCTTCCCACTGCCTATTTTGGGTTTAGTTTTTCTTTCTTTTCCAGTTTTCTAGTTTTTTTATTTTTAAGGTGGAAAGTTAGTTATTGATTTGAGATCTTTATTCATTTTAAATGCAAGCATTTATGGCTATAAATTTCCCTCTTAGTACTGCTTTCATTGGGTTTCCCAGGTGGTGCTAGTGGTAAACAACCCACCTGCCAACGCAGGAGACATAAGAGATATGGGTTCAATCCCTGGATAGGGAAGATCCTCTGGAAAAGGGCATGACAACTCATTCCAGTATTCTTGCCTGGAGAATTCCATGGACAGAGGAGCCTGTTGGGCCTTGGTCCACAGGGTCATAAAGAGTTGGACACGACTGAATTGACTTAGCACGCAGGCAGGCACTGCTTTCAAAGCATCTGGTACATTTTGCTATGTTGTTAATTGTTTTTCATTCATCTCTAAGTACTTTTAAACTTCCCTTATAGTGCACTTCATTTCTTCATGTGGATACGAGTTACTACCTAGTATCCTTTGATTTCAGCCTAAATGACTTCCTCCGGTGTTTCTCATAGAGCAGATTTGCTGGTAACACTTTTTTCAGTTTTTGTTTTTCTGGAAATGAGGCTTTGAAAGAGATTCAGTTCCAATTTCCTGTTCCAGGAACACAGACTTTTAGATTTCAAAGATACTGCTTTGCCGGAGAACATGGGATGGGACTGGGACAAGTAAAAATCTTATAAACCTTCCTGTCCTTAAAGAGATAGGGTCCTTTTTCTGGAAAAGAGCCTTTGGTGATTTCCAGAATTCTAAGAGATGATTCTGATAATCTCTGCTAGTTTTTTTTTTTTTAATTGTTTTTATGGAGGATTTAATTTTTTTAATCCTTTCTTTCTTTTTTTGGTATTTCCATTGATGTTCTCCTGGATTTCTTTTCTTCTTTTAAGCTTCTGAGTTATCTCTGCACGATGTTTGTCTGGAGCAGAATCCTGAGGGAATGGAGAGTTCACACAGGCCAGTTTTCTCACAGCTGCCTGGAGACCTTGTCATAAGAGCAAGAAATAGCAAAAAGCTCTGTGGAAGTAGGTGAGATTCCATTCCAAACAGCTCAGCTCTTGAATGTGATGAGTAGGCAAAGTAAAAAACGGACTGATTTAACTTGTGGGCAGAAAAGTGAAAATAATAAGACCACAGAAAGAAAATAAGGTTACCTAAATGAAAGTAAGAGTGAGGCACAAGGGTAGAGAAATGATGAATCATGGCAACTGAACCAAGAGACAAAGAAGAAAGGAAGACAAAGATTTTTATAGGAAGCCACACAATAAAATCACCTTCTATCAGAAACCCAGGAGAGAATGTAGAGACACTGCAAAGGGTATATTTTCTCTTTGGTTTTTTGAGACCTTTGGTTAGCCAAAAACTTTGAGGGTGAAAAAGCACTGCCCACACAGAAATGGGAGCCCATGTATTTCAGCACTGCTTCCCTGCAGAGCTCCTCATGGCGCCTCTGGTCCATACAGATGGTGCAGTACCAGCTCTCCACCTGTAGCCCAGGTATGAGAAAACTGGGCCTTGACCAGTCTCATTGGCTAGAGCTACCACCTCGGTTTCTTACCCCAGTAATATCCAGGTCCCAGAGGTCTCAGTGGCAGCAAAGTCAGGATTTATCTGGCCAGCGCTATATAACAGGGCCTCATAAAAGCTGGAGTAGAGGAAGTCATTCTTTTTATCTTGTGCTGCCAGACAACTCTGTTACCAGTAATGCTATGCTTATCGTAAAGCAGCAATTCACAATTGTAATGAATGTATGAATTACTCAGGGAGACTGAAAAATGTAGATCCTGAAGCTCAAACCTCAGAGAGTCAAACCCCTTAAAGTTTAATATTGTTGTGCTCACTTGCTCAGTTGTGTCCAATTCTTGCAACCCCATTGGACTACAGCACACTAGGTTTTCCTCTCCTTCACTGTCTCCTGGAGTTTTCTCAAACATATGCATTAAGCTGTTCATGCCATCCAACCTTCTCATCCTCTGTCACCCCCTTCTCCTCCTGCATTCATCTTTCCCAGCATCAGGGTCTTTTCCAATGAGCCAGTTCTTTGCATCAGGTGGCCAAAGTATTGGAGCTTCAGCTTCAGCATCAGTCCTTCCAATGAATATTCAGGATTGATTTCCTTTAGGATTACCTGGTTTGATCTCCTTGCAGTCCAAGGGACTCTCAAGAGTCTTCAGTCTTCTTCAACACCACAGTTCAAAAGCGTCAGTTCTTCAGGGCTCAGCCTTCTTTATGGTCCAACTCTCACATCTGTACATGACTACTGGAAAAACCATAGTTTCGACTATATAGACCTTTGACAGCAAAGTGATGTTTCTGCTTTTTAATAAACTGTCTAGGTTTGTCATAGCTCTTTTTCCAAGAAGCAAACATCTTTTAACTGATATGGAACCCAGGAATATATAGCTTTAAAACTACCTCAAGTAGTTCTGAGTCATATTTGAGAAAGACTTTTAAGCAGTGTATACAGCTTTTCCTTTTCATTGAAGCAAATGCTACAAAGAGCTGGGCTGAGGGGAAGGATACCACTATGTGAGAGTTCAATGAATCTGAAGGTACCTTTGGTTTTTATTCTTCTTTATTTATTTTATTTTTTAAAAAAATGTATTTATTTTAATTGGAGGCTAATTACAATATTGTAGTGGTTTTTGCCATACATTGACATGAATCCGCCATGGGTGCACATGTGTTCCCCATCCTGAACCCTCCTCCCACCTCCCTCCCCATCCCATCCCTCAGGGTCATCCCAGTGCACCAGCCCAGAGTACTTCGTTTCATGCATTGAACCTGGGCTGACAATCTGTTTCACCCTTGATAATATACATGTCTCAATGCTATTCACTCAAGTCATCCCACCCTCGCCTTCTCCCACAGAGTCCAAAAGACTGTTCTATACATCTGTGTCTCTTTTGCTGTCTCACATATAGGGTTATCATTACCATCTTTCTAAATTCCATATATATGTGTTAGTATACTGTATTGGTGTTTTTCTTTCTGACTTCACTCTGTATAATATGCTCCAGTTTCATCCACCTCATTAGAACTGATTCAAATGTATCATTTTTAACAGCTGAGTAATATTCCATGGTGTATATGTACCACAGCTTTCTTATCCATTCATCTGCTGATGGACATCTAGGTTGCTTCCATGTCCTGGCTATTATAAACAGTGCTGCGATGAACATTGGGGTGCACATGTCTCCCTCAACTCTGGATTCCTCAGTGTGTATGCCCAGAAGTGGGATTGCTGGGTCATATGGCAGTTCTATTTCCAGTTTTTAAAGGAATCTCCACACTGTTCTCCATAGTGGCTGTGCTAGTTTGCATTCCCACCAACACTGTAAGAGGGTTCCCTTTTCTCCACACCCTCTCCAGCATTTATTGTTTGTAGACTTTTGGATAGCAGCCATTCTGACCAGCGAGAGATGGTACCTCATTGGTTTAGATTTGCATTTCTCTGATAATGAATGATGTTGAGCATCTTTTCATGTGTTTGTTAGCCATCCATATGTCTTCTTTGGAGAAATGTCTGTTTAGTTCTTTGGCCCATTTTTGATTGGGTCATTTACTTTTCTGGAATTGAGCTGCAGGAGTTGCTTGTATATTTTTGAGATTAATTCTTTGTCAGCTGCTTTGTTTGCTATTATTTTCTCCCATTTGGAAGACTGTCTTTTTACCTTGCTTATAGTTTCCTTTATTGTGAAAAAGCTTTTAAGTTTAATTAGGTCCCATTTGCTTATTTTTGCTTTTATTTCCATTTATCTGGGAGGTGGGTCATAGAAGATTCTGCTGTGATTTATGTCAGAGAGTGTTTGCCTATGTTTTCCTCTAGGAGTTTTATAGTTTCTGGTCTTACATTTAGATCTTTAATCCATTTTGAGTTTATTTTTGTGTATGGTGTTAGAAAGTGTTCTAGTTTCATTCTTTTACAAGTGGTTGACCAGTTTTTCCAGCACCACTTGTTAAAGAGATTGTCTTTTCTCCATTGTATATTCTTGCTTCTTTTGTCAAAAATAAGGTGTCCATAGGTGCATGGATTTATCTCTCGGCTTTCTATTTTGTTCCATTGATCTATATTTCTGTCTTTGTGCCAGTATCATACTCTGTTGATGACTGTGGCTTTGTAGTGGAGCCTGAAGTCAGGTAGGTTGATTCCTCCAGCTCCATTCTTCTTTCTCAAGATTGCTTTGGCCTTTCAAGGTTTTTTGTATTTCCATAGAAATTGTGAAATTATTTGTTCTAGTTCCGTGAAAAATACTGTTGGTAGCTTGATAGGGATTGCATTGAAGCTATAGATTGCTTTGGGTAGTATACTCATTTTCACTATATTGATTTTTCCAACCATGAACATGATATATTTCTCCATCTATTTGTGTCCTCTTTGATTTCTTTCATCAGTGTTTTATAGTTTTCTATATATAGGTCTTTTGTTTCTTTAGGTAGATATATTCCTAAGTATTTTATTCTTTTCGTTGCAATGGTGAATGAAATTGTTTCCTTAATTTCTCTTTCTGTTTTCTCATTGTTAGTATACAGGAATGCAAGGGATTTCTGTGTGTTAATTTTATATCCTACAACTTTACTATATTCATTGATTAGCTTTAGTCATTTTCTGGTGGAATCTTTAGGGTTTTCTACATAGAGGATCATGTCATCTGCAAACAGTGAGAGTTTTACTTCTTTTCCTATCTGGATTCCTTTTATTTCTTTTTCTGCTCTGATTGTTGTGGCCAAAACTTCCAAAACTATGTTGAATAGTAGTGGTGAGAGTGGGCAACCTTGTCTTGTTCCTTACTTTAAGGGAAATGCTTTCAATTTTTCACCATTGAGGATAATATTTGCTGTGGGTTTGTCATATATAGCTTTTATTATGTTGAGGTATGTTCCTTCTGTGCCTGCTTTCTGAAGGGCTTTTATCAAAAATGGATGTTGAATTTTGTCAGAGGCTTTCTCTGCATCTATTGAGATAATCATATGGTTTTTATCTTTCAATTTGCTAATGTGGTGTATTACACTGATTGATTTGTGGATATTAAAGAATCCTTGCATCCCTGGGATAAAGCCCACTTGATCATGATGTATGACCTTTTTAATATGTTGTTGGATGTTGTTTGCTAGAATTTTGTTAAGGATTTTTGCATCTATGTTCATCAGTGATATTGGCCTGTAGTTTTCTTCTTTTGTGGCATTTTTGTCTGGTTTTGGTATTAGGGTGATGGTGGCCTCATAGAATGAGTTTGGAAGTTTACCTTTCTCCACAATTTTCTAAGAGTTTGAGTAGGATAGGTGTTAGCTCTTCTCTAAATTTTTGGTAGAATTCAGCTGTGAAGCCGTCTGGTCCTGGACTTTTGTTTGCTGGAAGATTTCTGATTATAGCTTCAATTTCCATGTTTGTGATGAGTCTGTTAAGATTTTATATTTCTTCCTGGTTTAGTTTTGGAAAGTTATACTTTTCTAAGAATTTTTCCATTTCTTCCTAGTTGTCCATTTTATTGGCATATAGTTGCTGATAGTATTCTCTTATGATATTTGGTATTTCTGTGTTGTCTGTTGTAATCTCTCCATTTTCATTTCTAATTTTGTTGCTTTGATTCTTCTCCCTTTGTTTCTTGATGAGTCTGGCTAATGGTTTGTCAATTTTATTTATCTTCTCAAGGAACCAGCTTTCAGCTTTGTTGATTTTTGCTATGGTCTCTTTTGTTTCTTTTGCATTTATTTCTGCCCTAATTTTTAAGATTTCTTTTCTTCTACTAACCCTGGGGTTCTTAATTTCTTCCTTTTCTAGTTGTTTTAGGTGTAGAATTAGATTATTTATTTGACTTCTTTCTTGTTTCTTGAGGTAAGCCTGTAATGCTATGAACCTTCCCCTTAGCACTGATTTTACAGTGTCCCATAGGTTTTGGGTTGTTGTGTTTTCATTTTCATTTGTTTCTATGCATATTTTGATTTCCTCTTTTTTATTTCTTCTGTGATTTGTTGGTTATTCAGAAGCGTGTTGTTTAGCCTCCATATGTCAGAATTTTTAATAGTTTTTTTCCTGTAATTGACATCTAATCTTACTGTGTTGTAGTCAGAAAAGATGCTTGGAATGATTTCAATTTTTTTGAATTTATCAAGGCTAGATTCATGGCCCAGGATGTGATCTATCCTGGAGAAGGTTCCATGTGCACTTGAGAAAAAGGTGAAATTCATTATTTTGGGGTGAAATGTCTTATAAATATCAATCAGGTCTAACTGGTCCATTGTATCATTTAAAGTTTGTGTTTCCTTGTTAGTTTTCTGTTTAGTTGATCTATCCATAGGTGTTAGTGGGGTATTAAAGACTCCCACTATTATTGTGTTATTGTTAATCTCCCCTTTCTTACTTGCTAGCATTTGCCTTACATATTGCAGTGCTCCTATGTCAGGTGCATATATATTTATTATTATTATATCTTCTTGGATTGATCCTTTGATCATTATGTAGTGTCCTTCTTTATCTCTTTTCACAGCCTTTATTTTAAAGTCTAATTTATCTGATATGAGTATTGCCACTCCTGCTTTCTTTTGGTCTCCATTTGCATGAAATATCTTTTTCCAGCACTTCACTTTCAGTCTGTATGTTTTCTTTGTTTTGAGTTGGGTCTCTTGTAGACAGCATATATAGGGGTCTTGTTTTTGTACCCATTCAGCCAGTCTTTGTCTTGTGGTTGGGGCATTCAACCCATTTACATTTAAGTTAATTACTGATAAGTATGATCCTGTTATCATTTAGTTTGTTCTTTTGGGTTCGAGTTTATACACCTTTTCTGTGTTTCTTGTCTAGAGAAGATCTTTTAGCATTTGCTGAAGAACTGGTTTGATGGTGCTGAATTCTCTGAGCTTATGCTTGTCTGTAAAGTTTTGATTTTTCCTTCATATTTGAATGAGATCCTTGCTGGGTATAGTAACCTCGGTTGTAGGTTTTTCTCTTTCATCACTTGAAGCATGTCCTGACATTCCTTCTGGCCTGAAGAGTTTCTATTGAAAGATCAGCTGTTATCCTTATGGGAATCCGTTTGTGTGTTATTTGTTGTTTTTCCCTTGCTGCTTTTAATAATTGTTCTTTGTGTCTGATTTTTGTTAATTTGATCAATATGTGTCTTGGGGTCTTTTGCCTTGGGTTTATCCTATTTGGGACTCTCTGGGTTTCTTGGACTTGGGTGACTATTTTTTTCCCCATTTTAGTTTTCAACTCTTATCTCCTCAAGTATTTTCTCGTGTCCTTTCTTTTTGTCTTCTTCTTCTGGGACTCCTATGATTTGAGGTCCCTGGGGTTGTCCTCATTTCTTTTAATTCTTTTTTCCTCTCTGCTTCATTTATTTGTTTCTACCATTCTATTTTCTACCTCACTTATCCTATCTTCTGCCTCCGTTATTCTACTGTTGATTCCCTCCAGAGTGTTTCTGGTCTCATTTATTGCATTATTCATTATTGATTGACTCTTTTATTTCTTCTAGGTCCTTGTTAAACATTTCTTGCATCTTCTCAATCATTGTCTCCAGGCTATTTATCTGTAACTCCATTTTGTTTTCAAGATTTTGGATCATTTTTACTATCATTATTCTGAATTCTTTTTCAGGTAGACTCCCTAGCTCCTCCTCTTTTGTTTGGTTTGGGGGGCATTTATCATGTTCCTTTACCTGCCGAGTATTTCTCTGCCTTTTCATCTTGTTTAGATTGCTGTGTTTGGGGTGGCCTTTCTGTAGTCTGGCAGTTTGTAGTTCCTCTTTATTGTGGAGGTTCCTCCCTATGGGTGGGGTTGGACGAGTGGCTTGTCAAGGTTGGGGAAGCTTGCATCAGTGTGCTGGTGGGTGGAGCTGGATTTCTTCTCTCTGGAGTACAATGAAGTGTCCAATAGTGAGTTTTGAGATGTCTATAGGTTTGGTGTGACTTTGGGTAGCCTGTATATTGACGCTCAGGGCTATGTTCCTCTGTTGCTGAAGAATTCGTGTGGTATGTCTTGCTCTGGAACTTGTTGGCTTTTGGGTGGTGCTTGGTTTCTGTGTAGGTATGGAGGCTTTTGGATGAGCACTTATGGATTAATGTTCCCTGGAGTCAGGAGTTCTCTGGTGTTTTCAGATTTTGGACTTAAGCCTCCTGCCTCTGGTTTTCAGTCTTCTTCTTACAATAGCCTCAAGACTACTCCATCCAATCATAAAACATCTAGGTTAATGGTGAAAAGATTCTCCACAGTGAGGGATACCAAGAGAGGTTCACAGAGTTACATGGAGAAGAGAAGAGGGAGGAGGGAGATAGAGGTGACCAGGAGGAGAAGAGGGGGAATCAAAAGGGGAGAGATAGATCTAGCCAGTAATCAGTTCCCTATGTGCTCTCCACAGTCTGGATCCCTCAGAGAGGTTCACGGAGTTACATAGAGAAGAGAAGAGGGAGGAAGGAGATAGAGGTGACCAGGAGGAGAAAAGTGGGAATCAAAAGGAGAGAGAGAGATCTAGCCAGTAATCAGTTCCCTAAGTGTTCTCCACATCCCGGAACACACAAAGAGATTCATAGAGTTGGGTAGAGAAGAGAAGGGCGGGGGGAGGAGATAGAAGTGACCTGGGGGAGAAAAAGGAGAGTCAGAAGGGGGAGGGGGAGAGAGTAATCAAGCCAGTTATCACACTCCTAAGTAAAAATGGGTACTGAAGATTGGATTCTTAAAGGTACAAAGTTGATAACAAATGCCAAAAAGCAAAGACTAAAAATCTAGAGTATTTAGACTCTTAATAATACAATATTAAAAAAAAATCACAAAAATTATAAAAAATATGTATGAAGTTTGCCTTAAAAACAGGGTCTTTTTTTTTTTTTTTTGCAAGGTAATAGTAGGTTATAAAAGTGAATATTAAAGGAGTAATAGAGGACTTAAAAATTTTAAAAATTAATTAAAAAATGGTAATGGTAAAAATATATTTAAGAATTTCTCTGAACCTGTTGTGGGCAGTGTGGGGCCAGTTCAGTTTCAGATAGTTCCTTGTTCCAGCTTATACTTCTCAAGACGTATAGGCCCCTTCCGACATAGTCAGTGCTAACTACAGGGTTTTAATCTGTTGCACCTGTCACTTCCAAAGCGGTTCCCTCTGTTTATTTTGACTTCTTCTGTTTGTAGGTCTCTTCAGTGTCTAATTTCTGCCGTGACACAAAGGGGTGAAGGTGGTCACTTATTTAGGCTCACTAGTTCGGTCGTGCTGTAGGGAGGGAGGAAGACTGCAAATAAATATCACTGGCGTGTGTGGGGAGTGCTCACATTATCTCAGCCACATTGGGTTTGCCCCCGCTCACGGTGTGTGTGCTTTCCCAGTCTACACTGCTCAGGCTCCAGGTTGCTCTGCCAAGGAACTGTCTAAAGCGGGCCCTGGGTTGCGTGCACTTCCCAGGTCTGAACCGCTCTGGCTCAGGGTCTCGGGTATTCCACAACGGCGCAGACTCGGTGGGCCTGCATTTTGTGCCCTTCCCAGGTCCGAGCAGCTCAGGCGACCAGGCGCTTGGCGAGTGCACTCTCCCCAGGTTGAGGGGTGCATCTTATGGCCTCCCCTGTCTCAACCACTCGGTTTCCTGGGTGCACAGTGGGAGCGCCGTCTCAGGTCTGCTGTGTGTCTCCTCTGGGGAGCTGATCTCTGGCTGCGACCCTCCAGAGGATGTCATCCGTCCAGAATCCCAGGAAGTCTTGGTTAGCGACTGGGAGCCTGCTCGCAGTTTGGTAGAGGGTACTGTCTCTGAGGACGAGATTGCCCCTTTCCAATTCTGGCCGCCGCCTCCCTGCCTCCCTGCCTCTGGCAGGGGATGGGCCGGTCCACAGCTGGCTACCTCTCCTCTGGTATTCGCTCAGTCCTTTGTTCTGTGAGCGGGCCAGCAGTGCCTTAGGTTAGGGCTTTTCATGGGATAGTTTTTTTTCTCTCTCTCTCTCTCTCCCTCTCTCTTTTCTCTCTCTCTCTGGCTATCCTACAGTTTGGGTTGCTATCTCACATTAGCTCCCTCAGATTGCCCTCAGGTCATTCAGGCCCGGTCCTTACCCTAAGAAATATAGCCTATGCCTCCCTGTTCAGCTTGCTGGTGGCAGATGTGAGTGTCTGGGCTACTTCTCTGCTGGGAGCTGCTGTTAAGGCATGTAATCTGTGGGTTTTATTTATTTATTTATTTTTCCTCCTGGTTATGTTGCCCTCTGAGATTCCAAAACTCCCCACAGACCCTCCCGTGAGAGGGTTTCCTTGTGTTTGGAAACCTCTCTTATAAGACTCCCTCCCAGGACAGGTCTCCACCCCTAACTCTTTTGTCTCTCTTTTTATCTTTTATATTTTGTCCTACTTTCTTTTGAAGACAATGGACTGCCTTTCTGGATGCCTGATGTCCTCTGCCAGCGTCCAGAAGTTGTTTTGTGGAATTTGCTCAGCATTCAGTGTTCTTTTGATGAATTTTTGGGGGAGAAAGTGATCTCCCTGTCCTATTCCTCTGCCATCTTAGGACCTCCCCCCTACCTTTGGTTTTTAGTTGTGTCTGATTCTCAGCCATGTCTGACTCTTTGCAACCCCATGGACTGAAGCACTCACTGATACTCTGTCCACGGGATTTTCTGGGCATGATTACTGGAGTGGGCAGCCAATTCCTACTCCAGAGAATCTTCCTGACACAGGGATCGAACCAATGTCTCTTAGTCAATTCAGTCGCTCAGTCGTGTCTGACTCTTTGCTAACCCATGGACTGCAGCACACCAGGCCTCCCTGTCCATCACCAACTCCAGCTTGTGCTCATTCAGCCTGGCATTTGTCATGAGGTATACTGCATATAAGTTAAATAAACAGGGTGACAATATACAGCCTTGATGTACTCTTTTCCCAATTCGGAACCAGTCTGTTGTTCCATGTCCAGTTCTAACTGTTACTTCTTGATCTCCATACAAATTCCTCAGGAGGCAGGTCAAGTGGTCTAGTATTTCCATCTCTTGAAGAATTTTCCACAGTTTGTTGTAATCCACACAGCCAAAGGCTTTGGCATAGTGAACAAAGCAGAAATAGATGTCTTTCTGGAACTCTCTTGCTTTTTTGATGATCCAGCAAATGTTGGCAATTTGATCTCTGGTTCCTCTGCCTTTTCCAAATCCAGCTTGAACATCTGGAAGTTCATGGTTCACATACTGTTGAAGTCTGGCTTGGAGAATATTGAGCATTACTTTCCTAGCATGGAATACAAGTGCAATTGTGTAGCAGTTTGAACATTCTTTGGCATTACCTTTCTTTGGGATTGGAATGAAATTAACCTTTTCCAGTCATGTGGCCACTGCTGAGTTTTCCAGATTTGCTGGCATATTGAGTGCAGAATTTAACAGCATCATCTTTTAGGATTTGATGATTCCAACTAGAATTCCATAACCTCCAATAGCTTTGTTCATAGTGATGCTTCCTAAAGCTCATTTGACTTCACATTCCAGGATGTCTGGCTCTAGGTGAGTGATCACAGCAGTGTGGTTATCTGGGTCATGAAGATCTTTTTTGTATAGTTCTTCTGTGTATTCTTGCCATCTCTTCTTAATATTTTGCTTTGGTTAGGTCCATACCATTTCTGTCCTTTATTGAGCCCATCTTTGTATGAAATGTTCCCTTAGTATCTCTAGTTTTCTTGAAGAGATCTCTAGTCTTTCCCATTCTGTTGTTTTCCTCTGTTTCTTTGCATTGATTGCTGAGGAAGGCTTTCTTATCTCTCCTTGCTATTCTTGGGAACTCTGCATTCAAATGGATGTATCTTTCTTTTTCTCCTTTCCCTTTCACTTCTCTTCTTTTCATAGCTGTTTGTAAGGCCTCCTCAGATCAACCTTTTCGCCTTTTTGCATTTCTTTTTCTTGGGGAAATGGCCTTGATCCATGCCTCCTCTACAATGTCATGAACCTCTGTCTGTAGTTCCTCAGACACTCTGTCTATCAGATCTAATCCTTTGAATCTATTTGTCACTTCCACTGTATAGTCGTAAAGGATTCCATTTAGGTCAAACCTGAATGGTCTAGTGGTTTTTCCTACTTTCTTCAATTTCAGTCTGAATTTGGCAATAAGGAGTTCATGATCTGAGCCACAGTCAGCTCCGGATCTTGTTTTGCTGAGTGTATAGAGCTTCTCCATCTTTGGCTGCAAAGAATATAATCAATCTGATTTCGGTATTTGCCATCTGGTGATGTCCATATGTAGAGTCTTCTTTTGTGTTGTTGGAAGAGGGTGTTTTCTATGACCAGTGCGTTCTTTTGGCAAAACTTTGTTACATCTCTTGCATAACATGTTTTTATGTCTCTTTTATTGGCAGGAGAGTTCTTTACCACTCTTGCCATCTTGAAAGCTCTGACACCATGCCCATAGACTTTAAATAACCAACAAAGAACATGTGAAATAAGATTATACCTATGAATAGTATCATACACCAGAGAAGGCAATGAAATCCCACTCCAGTAATCTTGCCTGGAAAATCCCACGGACGGAGGAGGGACTGCAGCTAGTAGGCTGCAGTCCACGGGGTAGCGAAGAGTCGGACACGACTGAGCAACTTCACTTTCACTTTTAACTTTCATGCATTGGAGAAGGAAATGGCAAGCCACTCCAGTGTTCTTGCCTGGAGAATCCTAGGGATGGTGGAGCCTGGTGGGCTGCCATCTATGGGGTCGCACAGAGTTGGACACGACTGAAGCGACTTAGCAGCAGCAGTATCATACACTCTACGTTTTTAAGATGTTAGCAAATGTCTGATGAAATGGAATCTCAAGCTGCCCCATTAGGTATTTCTGAGGCATTCTTTTCCTACCACTCATAGTTCTTAATGAGTCATACTGTTAGGCATATTTGATTCCACTCAAATTAGCATGTTCTAAGGAGGAGGGCATGGCAACCCACACCAGTATTCTTGTCTGGAGAATACCCATGGACAGAGGAGCCTGGCAGGCTACTGTCATGGGGTAGCAAAATCTGAAACGACTGAGTGACTAAGCACAGTTGACATACGTGAGCCTTACATAACTATATATATTTATATATTCATATATATGTATGGTATTTATATTTACCAAGTTTGATATTTACTTATATTTTATTTATTTATATTTATATTTACCATATATATTACCATATATAAATTTACCATTATATATACATATATAACATATATAGCATTACATAACTATATATATTTATATATTCATATATATGTATGGTATTTATATTTACCAAGTGTATATTTATATTTACCATATATATATATATGTAACACACAGACACCAATACAATTACAATCAAAGTGGTAAATATAAATATAAACTTGGTAAATATAAATACCATACATAACCATACATATATATATGTGTATATATATATATATATATATATATCTCTACAACATTTGGTTTCTTCAAAGACTCTGAACTGAAAATACACCATGCATATAGGTTTTTCTGTTCATATTTACCATGTGTGATTGTAATTGTATTGGTGTGTGCATGTGCTACATACATATGCGAATATATAAACATATATAGTATCTACAACCTTTGGTTTCTTTGCAGACCTTGAACTGGATACACCATGCATGTATTGTGTGTGAGAAAAAGCAATAATAATAATTATTTAAATTCAGGAAATTATTTTATATTTCTGCTAATAAAATTAGCACTGGGACTTGAAGACTTTTGAGAATGATAAAGCTTATGCTTATTGCAAATAGATTAGAACTTCAAATATGTAGGTCAGGAACATAAACAAAGGGCGTCCCAGGTGACTCAGTGGTAAAGAATCTGCCTGCCACTGCAGGCCATGTGTGTTTGATCCCTGATTCAGGAAGATCCCCTGGAGGAGGAAATGTCAACCCACTCCAGTATACTTGCCTGGGAAATCCCATGGACAGAGGAGCCTGATGGGCTATGGTCCATGGGGTCAGAAAAGAGTTGGACATGACTTATTGATTAAACAGCAGCAACAAACATAAAGACTTTAAAATAATGACTACTAATTATTATACATATAAAGGCAGATAATATCACCAAATATTACCTGCTCCATTTTCTATTTTCTTTTTTTTTTTCCTTCATTTATTTTTATTAGTTGGAGGCTAATTACTTCACAATATTGTTGTGGTTTTTGTCATACATTGACATGAATCAGCCATGGAGTTACATGTGTTCCCCATCCCGATCCCCCCTCCCACCTCCCTCTCCACACGATTCCTCTGGGTCTTCCCAGTGCACCAGGCCCGGGCACTTGTCTCATGCATCAGCCTGGGCTGGTGATCTGTTTCACCATAGATAATATACATGTTTCGATGCTGTTCTCTCGAAACATCCCACCCTCGCCTTCTCCCACAGAGTCCAAAATCTGTTCTGTACATCTGTGTCTTTTTTTCTGTTTTGCATATAAGGTTATCATTACCATCTTTCTAAATTCCATATATATGCGTTAGTATACTGTATTGGTCTTTATCTTTCTGGCTTACTTGACTCTGTATAATGGGCTCCAGTTTCATCCATCTCATTAGAACTGATTCAAATGAATTCTTTTTAATGGCTGAGTAATATTCCGTGGTGTATATGTACCACAGCTTTCTTATCCATTTGTCTGCTGATGGGCATCTAGGTTGCTTCCACGTCCTGGCTATTATAAACAGTGCTGCGATGAACATTGGGGTGCACGTGTCTCTTTCAGATCTGGTTTCCTCGGTGTGTATGCCCAGAAGTGGGATTGCTGGGCCATATGGCAGTTCTATTTCCAGTTTTTTAAGGAATCTCCACACTGTTCTCCATAGTGGCTGTACTAGTTTGCATTCCCACCAACAGTGTAAGAGGGTTCCCTTTTCTCCACACCCTGTCCAGTATTTATTGCTTGTAGACTTTTGGATAGCAGCCATCCTGACTGGCATGTAATGGTACCTCATTGTGGTTTTCATTTGCATTTCTCTGATAATGAGTGATGTTGAGCATCTTTTCATGTGTTTGTTAGCCATCTGTGTTTCTTCTTTGGAGAAATGTCTCTTTAGTTCTTTGGCCCATTTTTTGATTGGGTCATTTATTTTTCTGGAATTGAGCTGCAGGAGCTGCTTGTATCTTTTTGAGATTAATTCTTTGTCAGCTTCTTTGTTCGCTATTATTTTCTCCCAATCTGAGGGGTGTCTTTTCACCTTGCTTATAGTTTCCTTTGTTGCGCAAAAGCTTTTAAGTTTAATTAGGTCCCATTTGTTTATTTTTGCTTTTATTTCCAATATTCTGGGAGGGGGGTCATAGAGGATCCTGCTGTGATTTATGTCGGAGAGTGTTTTGCCTATGTTCTCCTCTAGGAGTTTTATAGTTTCTGGTCTTACATGGACAAATTCTTAGAAAAGTATAACTTTCCAAAACTGAACCAGAAAGAAATAGAAGATCTTAACAGACCCATCACAAGCAAGGAAATCAAACTGTAATCAGAAATCTTCCAGGAAACAAAAGCCCAGGACAAGATGGCTTCACAGCTGAATTCTACCAAAAATTTAGAGAAGAGCTAACACCTATCTTACTCAAACTCTTCCAGAAAATTGCAGAAGGTAAACTTCCAAACTCATTCTATGAGGCCACCATCACCCTAATTCCAAAACCAGACAAAGATGCCACAAAAAAAGAAAACTACAGGTCAATATCACTGATGAACATAGATGCAAAAATCCTTAACAAAATTCTAGCAAACAGCATCCAACAACATATTAAAAAAATCATACACCATAAACAAGTGGGTTTTATCCCAGGAATGCAAGGATTCTTTAATATTCACAAATCAATCAATGTAATACACCACATTAACAAATTGAAAGATAAAAACCATAAGATTATCTCAATAGATGCAGAAAAAGCCTTTGACAAAATTCAACATCCATTTATGATAAAAACTCTCCAGAAAGCAGGAATAGAAGGAACATACCTCAACATAATAAAAGCTATATATGACAAACCCACAGCAAGCATTACCCTCAATGGTGAAAAATTGAAAGCATTTCCCCTGAAATCAGGAACAAGACAAGGGTTCCCACTCTCACCACTACTATTCAACATTTTCTATTTTCTTAAGTGAAAGTAAGAAATTTTTACTAAATGTAAAGTATTGAAATTTACTAAAGGTGGCACTGTTGCTTCATGTTAACCAGAGGCCAAACTTTTTAAAGTTTTTAAATAGTTCTAGGCCTTACATTTTATCATGAGTTGTAACAAAGTAAATCTTTGAAAAAAATTAAACTAATATATTTTATTTCTCATATAAATTAAATATTGAGTTTAAATCAGTTAATGGGGCAACATTTCCATTTAATTTACATATAATTTTAAACTCTGTCACCAATGTATTAATGAAAGAAACGCTTGACCAATTTATATTTGATATATTTATAAATGAAAAGTAAGCTAAGTTAATAATTTCAAGACATTGATAACTTAATTACTCAAAAATATATCTCACTCTTAAGGTTATAGTTTGTAGGCTCTGGGTTGTAAATACAATTGACAAATGGAAGTGGACACATTGGCATTTTTTAATTTAAACAAATTGGCTACCCAAAAAAAGCACATTTATAAGCAAGAAATTACAGAATGATTATTCTGAATCCAAAAGCTATGTAATTTTCAAAAGATTGTCCAACATATTTTTCAAATAAAAAAATTTCCTAGCTCATTTTAAATACAATTCAATCCTGAATTTCTTTGCTACTTTCAGCAAAGGTGACACAAGGTGTCATTTAATTTTAGCAGCTGATCATTCACACTTAAAATTGTCAAATGTGATGTCAAAAAAGAAGACATGTAATTATTCCTAAAGACATTTTCTAGTTGGAACACACAATAATGATAAAACCATTTTTTGAAGTGCCCCTGGGTTGTAGGAACTTTATATATATTATCTTGGATCTTCATAACAACTCTGAAACAGACGAGTTATTATATAACACAGAAGTTATTCTAGTTTTACAGGTGATAAATAACCCAGTTTCTACTACTCAAATGTACAGTAGCTTAGCCACTCTACTGTATTTCTCCATTTAATGCTAACTTCCTGTAAAAAACTTAATTCATACTATTAATTTGTACCATAACCAAGATCTATATTTTACATTATTCCAGTTCTTAAATTATACTACTGTGTTCAGATACTGAAAATCCACCTGTGCTGGATTTTGAACTTAAGAAACATACACACTGTACATTACATCCCTGGGGGTTATTTATCTTATAACCAGAAGTTTGTGTATTTTGACCACATTTACTTATTTTATATAACCCCCAGCCTCCTCTTTGGCAACCACCAATCTGTTCAGCGTTTCTATGAGTTATCTTATTTCAGGTTCTGCATATAAGTGAGTTCATATAGCATTTGGCTTGCTCTGTCTGACTTTTTTTCCACTTTTCATAATATCCTCAAGCTTTATTTACGTTGTTGCAAAAGGCAGGTTTTCCTTATTTTCATTGCCGAATAATATTCCATTATATATGTATATGTCTATATATATATGTATGTATATGTCTTTACCCATTCATCAATCAATTAGCAATGAGGTTGTTTGCATGTCTTGGCTATTATAAATAATGCTGCCATGACCATGGAGGTACAGATATCTCTTGACAATAATGATTTCATTTCCTTAGAACCTATAGCCAGAAGTGGAAATTGCTGGATCTTATCGCAGTACTATTTCTAATTTTTTGAGGAATCTTCATCCTCTATCTATAGTGGCTGCACAAATATACATTTCCGTTAACAGTGTAATAATGGTTCCGCTTTTTCCATATTCTCTCCAATGTCCGCTATCTCTTATCTTTTTGGTAATAGCCATTCTAATAAAATATCTCATTGTGGTTTTGAATTATGTTTCCCCAATGATTAGTGACGTTGACCATCTCTTCATGTGTCTGTTGGCCATCTGTATGTGTTTCTTGGAAAAATGTTATTCAGATCCTTTGCCCATTTTTTAATTGCATTGTTTCTTTTCTTGATACTGAGTTAAATGATTTCTTTATATATATGTGTTTCATGTTTATATACATGTGTTTATTAACCATCAGATACCTGTTTTGCAAATATTTTCTCCCATTCCATAAGTTGCTTTTCATTAGGTCGATAGTTTCCCTTGACATATTATTGTCAGTTTACACAATCCAGATCTAAGTATCATCCTAGCCCTTTGCACCATCAAGAAGTAATGTCATCTTTTAGGAGTTGCCTTGTGGATGCTAGCAGAATGCTGCTTTTTATGGTGGAGTAGGTATTTCTGATGATGGAAGAAGGTGGTAGATGCAGGTACATAGTGCACAGCAGTGGAGAGACAGGAAGACACAGGACAGAGAATTTTTTTTTTAATATTTCAACTTAGCCAGTCTTGCCATAGTTGTGAACTTTATTTCACAGTAATAAGTGCATTTTTAGTTTTGTAAGAAATTGAAACTCTTCCAAGTTGACTGCACCATTTTGTATTCCTGTCATCAGTGTGTGAAAATTTCTTTTGCTCTGTACTCTGAGCAGCTTTTGGTATTGTATTATGCTCCTCTGTAGTGTACAATTTTATTTTTCAAATAATGTACATAGGATAATTTTATGATTGGGTAATCTTGCTTGAAATTTGAAAAGAATATACATTGAAAATATTCATTCCTTTAGATTTAATTATTGTATTTCATAAGGGTGGCTCAGTGGTAAAGAAACTGCCTGCAATGCAGGAGATGCAAGATGCAAGATGTTCTATCCCTGTACCTGGAAGATCACCAGGAATAGGAAATGGCAACCCACCCCACTATTCTTGCCTGGAAAATTCCACAGACTGAGGAGCCTGGCAGGCTGCAGTCCACAGGCTTGCAAAGAGTCAGATATGAGCATGCACACATGCAATATATGTTTAAGAGTAGAGGCTGTTTCAGATTTTTTAAAAATCTAAAGCATCATTCTATTTTTTCCTGTTCAGAAATATTGAGACTAGTTTACATTTTGAAAAAATAAACCTGAATTCTCTTTCAGTGGAAGATTCTTTTTCTCTTAAATATTTTAAAAACATATCTTTAAAGTTATATTTTTAACAACTTGGACAAAAATAATTTATAATTAGAAAAGTTTACAGTACCTTTGTTAGATAATCATCAAGTAATTTTTACTAACTGGACAAAATTTATTTAAACTTGACTAAACAATCATATATTTTTTGGTTTTCATAACCAAATAGTGAAAATGTTGAAACACATAATCAGTTAATAGAACAGGAAAAGACATGGCTTAAAGCATAAATTTTAAGCAATAATGTTTTAGTAATTATATGAAAAATTTACTGCTAAACATGTATAGATGATATAAAATGCAGGAATAGTATTTGGAGTGACATACCTTTGTTATCATTTTTCTCTAAGTCTTTTAGTGCTTGAACAAACATCTGTTGACTTTCAGTGAGAGTCCAACTGTTATATAACACTGAACACTGTATAATATACTTGTATACCTGGAAAAATGCAATATTTAAGTATAAACAATAAAAATAAACATAGTATATGCTTAATCATTTATTATTTTAGGCACATAATAAATGCATTTTTTTCTGGATCATACAATAATGATTTAATTAAATACTGTTAAATGGTCTCCAAAATTCTGTAATACCACAGTCTATAATATCCTCCCACCAGTACTATCACATATACTAGTATTTATAATTTTTGCATTTATGTTTATAAGATAAATTTATTTTAATTTTCTTACTCAGTTTTGGAATCTGAATTACATTAATCTGTTAAAAAAGACTGGAAGGTTTGTACTGTTTTTCTATTTTCTAGAATAATTTACTCCTCAAAAGTCTGTTAGATCTATCCTGTAAAGCCCCTAGGCCTATGCTTTTTGGAAAGGTATGACTTTGATTGTCATTTGTTTTATTATTTTTATTATTTCATATTTTCTACTTTTTGTGGAGCAGCTAGTCTCTTCTTCCTCCTATCCCAGGAATTTTACATTTAAAACAATTTTTCTAAGTTTTAAATCAGCTAGTATGTGTGTGTGTGTGATCAGTTGCTCAATTGTGGTCCAATTCTGTGGTCCCATGGACTGTAGCCTGCCAGGCTCCCCTGTCCATGGAATTTTCCAGTCAAGAATACTGGAGTCAGTTGCCATTTCCTCCTAGAGGAGATCTTCCCAACCCAGGGACTGAACCTGTCTCTTGTGTCTTGCATTGGCAGACAGATTCTTTACCACTAGCACCACCTGGGAAGCTCTAGCTAGTATAAAGTTGTATATAATACTTAAAAAAAATTTAAACCTGTTTGCATTTATACCTTCATCCTATTTTTTGTTCTATATTTGATTCATTTATATTTTCTTTCTTTTTTCTTAATTGATTGGTCTTACAAAAAGCACGTCATCTTTATTAATCTTAAAAAGCTTAGAGTTTAATTGTTGTAGATTTTGTTCCTTAAATTTTTACTCATTTTATCATTATTTTTTCTCCTTATTTTTGAGTTATTATTTTACTCATTCTCTAACTTTTTTGTTTCAATAGCTTAGTTCATTTGTTTGAATCATTCATATTTTCTGATGAATTAATTTAAAAATTCAACATTCCACTGAATGCTACTCTAGATGTGGTTTACAAATTTTGATTTGTAGTTTTCATTTTTATTGAGCCCTTTATATTTAATAGTTTCTTTTTAAAGGATTTTTAAGCTAAAGAATTATTTAGTATATTTACTCTGTTTTCACATTTATGTGATTTTAAGCTGATAATTATTAATTTCTATATTATTAAATTATGTTCAGATAACAATTACACAATATAGTTTGGGTTTTTTTGAGGCTTCTTGTGTGTTCTATGAAAAAGTATATTTACTCTTTATAAGGTGAAGTGTTCTATATAGATATCTAAAAGATTAAGCTTATACTTAATATTTCAAATCCTAATGATCAAATGTCTCTTGTTTTTCAACTTAATTTACTCTTTTCTGAAAAGTATGTGTTAAAATAATCAAGTATGAATTGCTAATTGATTTTTCTACGTAATCCTGTGTATGCTCAGTTGCTCAGTTGTGTCCGACTGTAGCCATGTGCCATGGACTGTAGCCCACCAGGCTCCTCTGTCCATGGAATTCTCCGGGCAAGAATACTGAAGGCTTGCCATTTCTTTTTCCAGGGGATCTCCCTGATCTGGGTATCAAACTTGAGTATCTACATTGACAGGTGGATTCTTTACTGCTGAGCCACCAGAGAAGCCCAATTACTATCATATTAGGACTTGGTTTTGACATTTTGTTTTTATTTCTTTTAATTAATTTATTTTCTTGATCTCCAATGGATAAATCATGTTTTTATTTGCTGCCTTAAATTATATACATTGTTCTTTATTTCTTCAATTTTAGGAAAAGAATTGTTATGATTTATGTTAAACTTTCAGGAGTAGTAAGTACAATTGAATAAATCTTCTAAATATTAATTACCTGCTGTGGTGTGCTAGCGTTTTCATCTATAGTGGGTATATAACTGGTTTCTTCATCCATAATAGGCTGACCAGTGTCTACTATTGCACTTCCAGGCCTCTTATAGGATTTCTGACCTCCTGCAGATTTTTTCTTGATGTATAAATCTTGCTCTTTCTTTAAAGCAGTATGAGTTGAAAGAATTTGCTTGCTGGCTGAATGTGAGAAATATTTTTTATGTTAAAATATGTGGAATACATAATCATTACTGTGTTATTTATTATATCCTCATAAAACACACTCAAAGGGACAGGTCAATTTATTTTGTTTTCATGAGATAAAAAACATCTCTGGCTTCTAGGAGATATCCTGGTCTTAAAGAAACACTGTAATGGTATATGACTTGGATAGAACAATGCATTTTCTGAGCAAACACTTATTGCTACAAGAATGTACAATTCAACAAATTCTCATTCATTCTGTGCCATTTGAATGACAATAAACTAATACCACATGTTCTGACTACTTCAGTGTTTCATACTACTTCAGTATGCAGTATTCATACTACTTCAGTATGCACATGCATGCTACTATAGTTTTTAATGTCTGTATTATTTCATAATTGACAAATCATATAAGTACCATTACAATACTCATGTGATTTGTTAATTAAATGCAGCTATCAAATGGTATAATTTACATAAGTTCCTAGTCCTAGATGGAGTTCCCATAAAAATAAATTTCTTACATAGAAATTTAATAAACTAGTTGTAAAATCTATACATTGAGGGTATAAAACATTGTGAGAGAAATTAAAGATATATGTTCATAGACCAGAAAACTCAATTTTGTTAAGATGCCAATGCTCCCCAAGTTTAACAAAATTCCAGTAAAAATCTAAAGCTATAAACCATATGGTATATCTATACAATGGAATAATACTCAACAATATAAAAAAGAATGGAGTATCAACAATATAGATGTACCTTAAAAACATGCTGAACGTGCTAAGTATTTACTTTTTATGAAGTTTTAGAAGATGCAAAACTAGTTTATTGTGACGGGAATGTTAACAGCGCTTGCCTCTTTGGGTGTTGGGAAATTGAATAGAAATAACCTGAGGGAATTTTTCCAGGTAACAGAAATGTTCCATATCTTGTTAAGAGTGTAGGTCACACTGATAGATAAACTTATCAAAACTCATCAACTTAGATTTATTTTTTTGCTCTATGTAGATTATACTTCAATAAAAATTAAAAATGAATCACAAAGTCCCTATCCTTTCCTTCATTACTTCCTTCAAATGTGTACTTAATCATTCATAACCACTGTTTTGAAAAATATTTGAGACAAATATAAAATAAGGAAAACATTTTCCTTAATATATGATAGTCTACACATAAATTAGAAAAAAACAACTGATTCCAATAAAAAAATGGGCAAAGTACTCAAAATTTTTTTCAAAGAAGGAAATATTAAAAGATGATATATAAAATACATAAAAATATGCTTAAACTGCTATAATGGTAAGCAAAATATAAATAAATCTTCAGCATTCAAATTGAAATCAGAAGTATGAAAAACCAAAAAATATGATAAAACTGTCATTCAGGAGAGTGGGTAAAAGAATATAAATTTATGCAAACTCAATGGAGGGTAATTTGGCAATATATACCAAAATCACTACTGTCTGTACCCAGTGACTCAACGGTTCTACTTCTAAGCATTTATCTAAATATGCATATTACATGCTTAGAAAAATGTCTATTCAGATTTCTTTAAAAAATTAAGTACTGTTTATATAAACTATTGATTAGATAAACATCACTATCAGTAGGAGACTGGTTGCATTAATTATGATAAATCATCAACAAATTTGAACGTTATACAACTATATGAAATAAAATGTTTTACTACTACTCATCCATATTTCTTCCTCAAATCCTCAATTGCTTAGATTTGAAGGAAAGTTATGACCAACCTAGACAGCATATTAAAATGCAGAGACCTTACTTCATCAACAAAGGTCCGTCTAGTCAAGGCCAAGCTTTTTCCAGTGGTCATGTATGGATGTGAGAGTTGGACTATAAAGAAAGCTGAGCACAGAAGAATTGATGCTTTTGAACTGTGGTGTTGGAGAAGACTCTTGAGAGTCCCTTGGACTGCAAGGAGATCCAACTCAATGGACATGGGTTTGGGTGGACGACAAGAGTTGGTGGTGGACAGGGAGGCCTGGTGTGCTGTGGTTCATGGGTTCGCAGAGTCAGACATGACTGAGCGACTGAACTGAACTGAAGAAAATTTTGTGGGAAATTATGAATTTTATAGTGCCCTTACAGCATGAATACTGATGTAAAATATTATTCCTAATAAGTATATGAAATATACAGACATGCTTTTAAAATGTCCATGAGATAGCAAAAAACCTAAAGAGGCTTAATATTTTTGTTCTTAGCTCATTTCAAAGCCTTCAATATCTTTGCAATGGAATTTATTCCTTCTCTAGTACCATATAATGCTTGTTTACAGGCTTCCCTGGTGGCTCAGATGGTAAAGAAACTTCCTGCGATGCAAGATCCCGGGTCTGGAAGATTCTCTGGAGAAGGGAATGGCAACCCACTCCAGTATTCTTGCCTGGAGAATCCCATGGACAGAGGAGCCTGGCGGGCTATAGTCTGTGGGGTCTCAAAGAGTCAGACACGGCTGAGCGACTTAACACTTTGCTTTTCTGTGTTTGCTTACAGAATATATAACTTAATCTGTCATGTCCCATTTCACTACAAATATAACACATATAAACACATTTCTTGGCATGTATTTTTGGTGAGGGCCTTCCAGAAATACACACAGTAAAAAATTCATAAATGGATATGTTTCCAAGAGAAGCACCTTAAAAAACCTTTAGAAAGGAAAAAAAATCAATATCTACTTATATGATTCATAAACATAAACTAATAGCATTCTTTAAAAATAAGAGTTTGTCTGACATCTAAATAAAGAAAATATCTAATCTATGATAGCTACCCTATCAACTTCTATGGAGAAAATTTTCAATCGTTTCTGTGAACCATAAAGAAGTCCTGAATAGATGGAAATAAATAGCCTTTACTTGCATAGAAATTCAATACTATGAAGGTATAATTAATCTATATATTCAAAGCAATCAGAAGGAAAATGATGTTTTGGTTTCAGGGGAAATTTAAAATATTGTATTTAAGTTCATTTAGAAATACAATTATGAAATAGGAGCATTTTGTAAAAGAAGAACATTCTTGGATAATGGCTCTAATTTGGGGTCAGTTTCTGAATTATGTTCTCATTATCTTTCTCCTTCATTGCTGTCACTTTCCTGGCCAGAAGTAAAAAAAAAAAAAAACAACCATTGTGTCAAATGTTTATGTGTGATTCTCTTGCTAAAGCTAACTTTTTAAAAAATTAATTAACTTTTTGAAGGATAATTGCTTTACAGAATTTTGTTGTTTTCTGTCAAACCTCAACATGAATCGGCCATAGGTATACTTATATCCCCTCCCTTTTGAAACTCCCTCCATCTCCCTACCCACCCCAACCCTTCTAGGTTGACACAGAGCCCCTGTTTGAGTTTCCTGAGCCATACAGCCAACTCCCATTGGCTATCTATTTTTACATATGGTAATGTAAATTTCCATGTTACTCTTTCCCTACGTCTCACCCTCTCTTCCCCTCTCCCCATGTCCATAAGTCTATTCTCCATGTCTGTTTCTCCAGTTACCCTGTAAGTAAATTCTTCAGTACCACTTTTCTAGATTCTGTATATATGTGTTAGAATACAGTATTTATCTTTCTCTTTCTGATTCACTTCACTCTGCATAATAGGTTCTAGGTTCATCCACCTCATTAGAACTGACTCAAATGCGTTCCTTTTTATGGCTGAGTAATGGCAACCCACTCCAGTATTCTTGCCTGGAGAATCCCATGGACGGAGGAGCCTGGTGGGCTACAGTCCACGGAGTCGCAAAGAGTCGGACACGACTGAAGGACTTCACTTCACTTTCACTTTACTATTACTCAGTCGCAAAGAGTTGGGCATGACTGAGTGACTGGACTGAACTGAACATTACTCAGCCATAAATTGCTAACTTTTAAAGTGAAATAATGATAAGTTATAAGAGCAGGAGGAGAAGGGGACGACAAAGATTGAGATGGTTGGATGGCATCACCGACTCAATGGACAGGAGTTTGAGTAGGCTCCAGGAGTTGGTGATGGACAGGGAAGCACAGCGTGCTGCAGTCCATGGGTTGCAAAGAGTCGGACACGACTGAGCGACTAAACTGAACTGAACTGATACGCTAAGCTAGTGTTTGCCTCTATAAATATAAATAAAAAATTTTGGAGAGTAACGTTAGGGGCAATTAAGTTACTTAAAGAAAAGATGTAAGGCTATAAACAGGATAGGAGAATCGCCCACAGTACCTGCTAAAGTTTTGGAATTATAGTATTCCTGCATGAAGTAAAGCAAAAAAAAAAAAAAAAAAAAAAAAGAAAAAAAAAAATTCTGTACAGCATGGATTAGAGAAAAGAAAACAAAGTCATGTTCAAGAGTAAGAGTGGCATTTGGACTAGCAAAACCTAATAGTACCCTTACTGGTCTTTACAGACTTGAAGAGAAATATGTATAAATATTATATTTTGTTATTTGGGCTTATCCAAATAAATATATAGAAATGGTGCAGGCAGATTGGCATGAAAAGGCAGAAAGACGAACTAGTACTGAAAATGATCTAGAGGATGTTCAGGGATGAAGGGAGAAAGATGGGAGGAAAGGCGACATGATCTGAATTAATTTGCTGTTTTAACTAAGCTCATTGTATTACTGATATAATAGGGAATTTCCCACCTTCCTATGTCTAAAGCATGACATTTGTGCCCTAATTGTGTCATTACAATGTAGTGTCTTCTCAATTCTCTGCTCCTCCAGATTTTCATTCATATTGGAAAGGAATGTCCCTGGACTGCAATAACAGTTTCCAGGGTCAATAAGAGAGAAGAAAAAGAGTCCTGATTTGGTTGCATTTATTTTAAAAAGGAGAAAGAAAAGAAAAGTGTGAATATTAGAAAATAGGTAACAGGTAAATTCTTTTTAGTAATTTGCCTATATACTTGAGATAATCAGCATAAACACTATTGGGAATAATAAGAGATCAGGAGAATGCCAGCCACCACATAGTTATGCAAAGATTAGCTAGACAGTAAAGTCAATTTTAAAATAAAGCATGAAGGCGGAAATCAGAAAAGGCAAGCTTATCAAAATAAATAAATATAAGTGGATTACATCACCCCATTTCAGAGATTAGAATCTTAGATTTAGTGGGGAAAAATACCCATTTATAAGAGAAAGGTTGAAAAGCTAAATGTGTGAACCAAAATGAACAGGCAAATGATAACAAATGAAGAACCAGCATTACTATCATACAATCTATTAAAATTGAAAAAATACTGCTGTATATTCATTTAAAAAATACAGCATATCAATAAATATAAAGCAAATATAGAACTTTTTTCAACTAACAATGTAACATATAGATATGTAAACTGGAAAATATTAGATATAAATTTGTACACATTTCACAATTAAAATGGATGCTAACATATTTTTTCAAAAAATTACAAGCCAATAAGATAAAATGTAAATGACAATTGAAATTTTAAATATTGAAACTAGCAAGTTTTCTTTTTATTATATATACATAGAGAGAATGTATGTGAGTGCACATGTATTTAGACATCAAATCATTTACCTCCAAAATAGAGAATAAGTGTTCTTTATAAAACTCAATGTAATACTAATCAAAACTGATTTGAATTAGGTCATAGTGAAAATATCTATCCAATGCTCAACACAGAAAATGTATAAATCATACTAACTCCAAAAGTTTAAGTAGATATAAACAACAGAAGACCAGTTAAAACAGTTATTTGGAAATTGTAAAAATATTACAATAGTTAAAAGTTAAAGGGAAAATATGACCTAACAAGCCAAATAAAAGAGTATATTCAAAACATAGGAATGTATTGAAACATCATGAATAAATAACTTTTATTTCAAGAATGTATTCCAAATTAAAAATTAATTTATGAGACTCAAAGCAATAAACTTTGATGATTTTTTATAAACAAAGAAGTAACCAATAAAGTTCCAAACTTATATTAAAATCCTTAGCCATCAATAGAAAAAAACTTTCTTAAATATTATAAAGGGTATTTATCAGAAGTCAACAACAAACATCACACTGAATGGTAAATGCTCTAAGCCTTCCTATTTAAGAATAACAAGTATATCATCATCACTCTTATTTAACATAGGTTTGAAGGCCCCAACCAATGTCACAAATAAGAAAAACAAATGTCAATTACCAAAACTGGTAATATTCTACTTTTGTTTAAAATGAGAATGTAAAAATGGACAGTAGAGGTGTAAAAGCTAATATACTAACAGTATTACTTTTTTCTGGGTTGTATGATTACAAAGGATTTCTTGCTGCCTTGTTTATAATTTTCTATTTTTCAGCTTTCTACATTGGGCATGTGCTACTTTTATAGTCATAACCAAGTTATTAAAATAAATGGATATATCTTACAGTATCACTGTTATTCCTTATTTCAGAAATAATTTTATTAATTAAAAGCTCTTGTGACTATTACATTGCAGGTAATAATTTCAACATTTTTATTAATTTTAATAAGTAGAATATTTTCTAAAAATAATAAATTTTGAATAAGAGTAAAAAAAGAGACACAGATGTAAAGGACAGTCTTTTGGACTCTGTGGGAAAAGGCGAGGGTGGGATGATTTGAGAGGGTAGCGTTGAGATGTGTATGTTATCATATGTGAAGCAGATCGCCGGTTCAGGTTCGATGCATGAAGCAGGACGCTCAGGGCTGGTGCACTGGGATGACCCTGGGGGATGGGATGCGGAGGAAGGTGGGAGAGGGGTTCAGGATGGGGAACACATGTGCACCCGTGGCTGATTCATGTTGATATTTGGCAAAAACCACTACAATACTGTAAAGTAATTAGCCTCCAATTAAAATAAATAAATTAATTAAAGATTATTTCAAAATAATAAAAATCTATTTCTTATTTGAAAATCTGAGAGAGCTCAAGTAATAAAGTCTTTAAAGTACAATTATAACAAATCTATCTTCAGGGACTAATGTCATGCACAAATGCAATAGTTTTCTAAAAATACTATGGTATCAAATTTTACCAATTTGCTATTTTATCTTAAAACATTTTAACCATCAGTTACATAAATATCTGTTTATGAATCTATGTACAACCAATTTTAAAAGCCACACTTACACTGGGAGCTCAAGTCTTTCTCATTCCCCAAGAAGTTAATTGCCGGTATGATAGCTTGACCCTTCCCGGTGGAGCTCACGATAACTTCTTCATTTTCTAAGATCTGTAGTTTGATGAATACATCTGATTTGGATGTGCGGACGTGTATTGTAACAGGATGTGGCAATGCAACTTTAACTGAATACCTGTAAAGAAAAACATTCATCTTTATCAACAGTCTTTTCTTCAAACCACTAAGGAAATCACATCATTTATTGATATGATAATCTACAAGTAAACCTACTTTATACAGTCAGTTAAAGTCCTGGAAATGTTAGTGCTATTATAGACTTTGGCAAAAGATCCCAGTATGCTCAGGTAAAATGAAATTACATAGGAGGTGTTTATTACTATCACATCCCAAGCAGAGATATGTAACATTTTATTTAGATATGATATGCACTCACTGATAAAATTTGATAGATTGCAAACTACTGCCACATCGCACCTTTCCACCACACCCTCCTCTCCAGTGGGACAAACAGCACGGCTGGCAGTAGCTTTCAAAACTTCACTGTCAAGTATTTTCTTTGAGCCCCAAAACTAGAAATCAAAAGAAGTACTTGTCACCTGTGCTCTCACCCTTTAACCAAGCCGGTTGGGAACCTCTTGGAAAAAGAATGAAAATATGCAGTCTAATTCCTTCCTAACTCTGTCCCTTAATGCCGTCTAAGATCTCTAGTCTTTTTGTTGGGGTTCTTTCCTACTTTAGATGAACCCTTGCAAATGCACAGGATTCTATAAACTTTCAGTTTCTCTCCGAATTTGCTTTTCTATCTTCTCTCTTCTGTATCTTAAGTTTCCCCACTTTACTACTTCTTGATTTTGGCTTCTGTACCCATGCAGGTCTCACCTGTTTAAAAACAGATCAAAACAAGACAAAAACCAAACTGAAAAATATCTTCACTCAACCCTGCTGTTCAGCCTCAGCTCTATTTTACTCCCCAGCTTACAGTCCAAGGAGAGTTGTCAACTTCTTTTGTCTCAGCTCATCACCTTCCACTCACTCACAACACCCTACTCTGCCCCCAGCAAGGTGCTAAATTTGCTCTTGCCGTGGTTTCGAGCAGCTTGTCACTACCCTAGTGAAATCTCAGTTCTCATCTTCGTTGACCTCTCAGGGGAATTTGACAGGGTTGAATCAACCCTCATTTCTTCTTTCTTCAAAAACCGTTCCCCATGGGCATAACAATTTTAGTACCTCCTATTTCAGGGGTGATTTTTTTAGACATCTCTCACATCGATATTCTCATAAATATCAGAGAATCTTAATATTCTGTCCGGTATCTAACTCTTTTTGTGCAAACTTTCCCAGTCACTTCAGTGGGCAGAAATAGAATAATCATTTCCAAATCCATGTTTCCAGTCCAGCGCCCCTATGCAATGTCCCTCAGACATTTCACTGGTCTACCAAGTTTAACAAGTAAAAATGAATTAATTGTCTTTCTGTTGCCCAATCAGCAAATAGAGTCCTCTTCCTGAAAACTCTATTTAAATAAACAACACTTACTCTCCAACAGTTTCCCAAGTCAAACCATAATCAGCCAACATTGTCCATTTCACTTCCTCAATATCTTAAAATCATTTATTTTCCCTCAAGATTCACTGTCACTGTTGGTTATAGGTTAAATTGTTTCCTCTCAAAAACCTGCTGGAGTCCTAACTGCTAGCACCTCACCATGCCCCCATTCTTGGAGATATTATCTTTCAGAAATCACCAAGTTCAAATGGGGACCTTATGAATAGGAGAAATCTGGAAAGAGAGAGACACAGGGAGAATGGTGCATGAAGAGGAATACAAAGACCAGGGTTATAAACCTACAAGCCAAAGAATGCCAGTGACCAGCAACCTCTAGAAGATAGAGAGAGCATGGGGTATTTTCTCCCTCACAGCCATCAGCAGGAATCAGTTCAGCTGACGCTTCAATCTCCCAAATTTCAATGAAAGAGAATCAAGTATTTAATCATGTGTGTTAGAAAGGTAACTATTCCAGTAGTAAAGGATGGATATGTAATGAATAGGGGCTTCCCTGGTGGCTCAGATGGTAAAGAACCTGCCTGCAATGTGGGAGACCCCACTTTGATCCTTGAGTCAGGAATATATCCTGGAGAAGGGCATGGCTACACACCCCAGTATTCTTGCCTGGAGAATTCCATGGACAAAGGAGTCTGGAGGGCTACAGTCCATGATGGTCACATGGAGTTGGGCACAACTGAGAGACTAACACACATGTAATGAATAAGGTGATAGAGAAAGAGAGAGAGAAATAGAGAATATAAAGAAAAAGAGTGAATATGATGGAGAAATATATTCCAGAAACACAGTGTTTCTGTAGATAAAATATAATGAGACTATGAAGTAGCGGAGGACACTTAGAATAAAGAGGAGGGCACAAAGATGAGAGGTGTGTGGGAATTAAAACCAAAAGCTCTGATACATGAGAGAGTGGAGTCCATGATGAGGACTACTTATCAATGTGTTCTAAGGGAGATGTGAGAAAACATAGACAAGTAAGAAAAGAAGGGTGAGTTGGCAGATAAGAAGAAATCTACACAAGAGAAAGTGAAAGAGGAGAGTGAAAAAGTTGGCTTAAAGCTCAACATTGAGAAAACTAAGACCATGGCATCCGGTCCCATCACTTCATGGCAAATAGATGGGGAAACAGTGGGAAAAGTGGCTGATTTTATTTTTGGGGGGCTCCAAAATCACTGTAGATGGTGATTGCAGCCATGAAATTAAAAGATGCTTGCTCCTTGAAAGAAAAGCTATGACAAACCTAGACAGTATATTAAAAAGCACAGACACTACTTTTCCATATAGGTCTGTATAGTCAAAGCTATGGTTTTTCCAGTGGTCATGTATGGATGTGAAAGTTGGACCAGGAAGAAGTCTGAGCATCAAAAAATTGATGCTTTTGATGTGGTGTTGGAGAAGACTCTTGAGAATCCCTTGGACTGCAAAGAGATCAAACAAGTTAATCCTAAAGGAAATCAATCCTTCAATCCTAAATATTCATTGTAAGGACTGATGCTGAAGCTGAAGCTTCAAAAATTTGGCCACCTGATGCAAAGAGCTGACTCATTAGAAAAGACCCTGATGCTGGGAAAGACTGAAGGCAGGGAGGAGAAGGGGATGACAGAGGAAGAGATGGTTGTATGGCATCACCGACATGGATGGTGATGGACTTGAGCTCAAACTCAATGGACATGAGTTTGAGCAAGCTCTGGGAGTTGGTAATGGACAGGGAAGCCTGGCATGCTGCAGTCCATGGGGTCATGAAGAGTTGGACACAACTGAGTGACTGAACAACAACAAAAATAGGATGAGGACTAAGAAACCACATGTGCAACATAGGCTGTATCTTACATAACATTTATACAATCATATTGCTCTGCATTTTCAAAGGAGTATAAAGTTGAAGTTCAAAATTAGGATTTTACCAAAAAAATTATTATTTTTGATAATATCAATATTTAAATAAAATATTTAAATATAAAGTCAACTATTTAACACAAGACATTAATATTTTAAAGGAATGCATCTCCTTTCTGTTACATACCTGAATATAATTTTCTTATCATTGGGAATGTAATAATCTCTGATTTCCTTTATGGCAAAGGTATTACATGGAGGGTCTCGAGACAGGCACGGGAGTGGATGATAAGAACCAATGAGGCGCAGTTTCCATCGTGAGGATGACACATACATGTCACCAGTATATGCTTCAGCCACAAATGTATAGCCTTTCTACAACAAAGAAGAATTACACTGAAGTAAGTAATATTTTATGACTAGTTTTCAAAGATACAATGTATGGTTTCACTAGGGTCGGTAGTATAGTGGTGAGCATAGCTGCCTTCCAATATATGGGTGGTGCTAAGTCACCCTTATGGCAGAAAGTGAAGATGAGCCAAAAAGCCTCTTGATGAAAGTGAAAGAGGAGAGGGAAAAAGTTGGCTTAAAGCTCAACATTCAGAAAACTAAAATCATGGCGTCTGGTCCCATCACTTCATGGGAAATAGATGGGGAGACAGTGGAAACAGTGTCAGACTTTATTTTTTGGGGCTCCAAAATCACTGCAGATGGTGATTGCAGCCATGAAATTAAAAGATGCCTACTCCTTGGAAGGAAAGTTATGACCAACCTAGATAGCATATTAAGAAGCAGAGACATTACTTTGCCAACAAAGGTCCATCTGGTCAAGGCTATGGTTTTTCCAGTGGTCATGTATGGATGTGAGAGTTGGACTGTGAGGAAAGCTGAGTGCAGAAAAATTGATGCTTTTGAACTATGTTGTTGGAGAAGACTCTTGAGAGTCCCTTGGACTGCAAGGAGATCCAACCAGTCCATCCTAAAGGAGATCAGTCCTGGGTGTTCATTGGAAGGACTGATGCTGAAGCTGAAACTCCAATACTTTGGCCACCTCATGTGAAGAGCTGACTCATTGGAAAAGACCCTGATGCTGGGAGGGACTGGGGGCAGGAGGAGAAGGGGACGACAGAGGATGAGATGGCTGGATGGCATCACCGACTCGATAGGCATGAGTTTGAGTAAACTCCGGGAGTTGGTGACGGACAGGGAGGTCTGGCATGTTGCGATTCATGGGGTTGCAAAGTGTCGGACACGACTGAGCGACTGAACTAAACTGAACTGAACTGAAGTCACCTCAGCTGTGTCCGAGTTTGTGAGATCCTATGGACTGTAGCCCGCCAGGCTCCTCTGTCTAATGGATTCTCCAGGCAAGAATACTGGAGTTGGATTGCCATACCCTCCTCCAGGGGATCTTCCTGACCCGGGTACTGAACCCATGTCTCTTATATCTCCTGAATTGGCAGGCAGGTTCTTTACTATTAGCACCACCTGGGAGGCCCCTTCCAGTATATGTTTTCACAGTACTAAAATGCTTTATCTTAATATACATAAAAATCTTCCAATCTCTTGATAAGTGACAAATCACTTAGTAGTATGTTTTGAAATCCCTCTTAAAAACTTCTAACTTACATGTTTTTGGAGAAAATGGAATACTCTAATATTTCTGTTTGTATGTTTCCCTAACCATTAAAAAATGCTTAACTGTGGTAGATGATTACTACATTTCCTTCTAATTCTTCTAATGCTACCTAAGACAAGTTATTATTATTATTTTGTAATCATTGCCTCCTGGATTAGCCCAATAGCTTCCTACTTGATTTTCTTGTCTTTTCAGAATCACCTTTCTAAATATAAGATGAAAAAAGCAGAAGAGTTTATGGAAATATAGTTCCCTTGGTATGACAAATGGCAAGTAAAGCTATTGAATTAGCAGAGGACTGGTTCCATGGAACCCACTTGTGAGCCTGGAGGTGAGCTCTTTAAATTGGAGAAAAGAAGTAATTAAGGAACCTGGGAAAGTGACAACACACAGAAGTTCAAAGCAGTTCTGAGTTTATAATTCCAGACATTTCTATCAAGGCAGGAAAATACAGGCTTTGTATTCCAGTTGCTCTCTGATGCAGAGAAAACTCTCTGATGTGTTTATGGTGGTTTAGCTGTATCTGACTCTTTGCAACCCCATGGACTGTAGTGCACCAGATTCCTCTGTCCATGGAACTCTCCAGGCAAGAATACCGGAGTTGGTTGTCATTTCCTTCTCCAGGGGATCTTCCCGACACAGGAATCAAACCCGGGTCTCCTGCACTGCAGGCAGATTCTTTACTGACTGAGCTATGAGGGAAGCTGATGTGTTTAGATTTCCAGAAACAAAAATTAGACATACACAAGACAGAATGAATTCATAACATTCCAATAAATGTCTTGGGATAGTAACTAAAATCCCAATACCTGTAATGAGCTCCAAATTGCAACACCCATAAAGACTTTCAATATTATGTTTGGGGCAAGTAGAAAAGGGAGATAAATCATGTATGCTAAAATATTTTTACCTGCAAAGTTTTTTTTACTGCTTTTATTATTTGAGCTTGTGGAACTAATGTATTAAAGAAGTCAAACAAAATTACATGACTCATTTCATGTTTGTCTAGACTCAGATAATTTTTTGAGAGAGAATAAAAGATTTATAAAATGGTAGGATAGATATATTGATAAGTGATAATCTGAAGCTAAACTAGTGATAGGATTTTAAGAGAGAACCTGGTAACTTTAAAGGATCTCAAGACTCTGGAATAAAAGTGTAACATAGCAGAGTATCTAGTACTGAGAAACCACACGGATTAAGTATTTCAAATCACAGTTTATGGTCTTTGAAAAATTACCAAAAAACATGTCTAATTATTCTGAAGGATTGACTGTGTAACCAGAATTTTTTTTTTTTTAAACTTAGACCCTAGTTCTATGGATATATATTAGAAAAAGTTGACCTAAAATAGGCTACATATGTGTCAAATGCCTTTGCAGGTGCCAAAATGCTATTGCAATCATAGACTAAAAACAATGGGGCAATGATTATACTTTAGGTGGGTTGGAAGTCTTTTTCAAGGCTGTTCTGTTCAAGCGAACTACATTGTAGAAGAGCTTAGTAACCTGGAGAAACATTTGAAGACCAAGAATCGTGATGAAAGGAAAACCATACCACAAAAAGGACAACAGAAGCTATTCTGCTATTCATACAGTTCTATACTTTCCTCCACATTCTCTCTATTTTGTTCTAAAAAACAAACACAAGATGAGAGGGTAGAAGATAGGAAATATTTGAGAGAGGGAATGGCTATGTTTGTTGCAATCCCAAATTTACAATTTAGAAATAATATTTAAATGGAGATAGAGTGTTGTCCTGAATAGTGACTCAATGGCATCATTTAAAGCTAAACCCCATATTAAGTTTACTCAAGGAAGGGAGGTTTACAGTGGAGCTACAAAGCAAAAGGTAAACCAAACCCAAAGTATGCTACATGTGAATAAGAATCAGAGTCTTGTGTGGTTCCAATGAAATACCCAACTAAAGATCTCTACCAAGAGTAGGTATCAATGACTAACATGATCAGTATTAGTATACTTATCTGGTGAAGTAAAGAGCTCATCTCTAGAATTTAATGACATCTGTGAACTTAGTAGAATATCCCTTTGAATGAAATCATCTTTTTCTTATGGATCTTTGAGACCTTTGGTTTCCAATTACAAATGTAAGAAATTTTTATATTCAAAAGGAAATCTAGGCCAAATCTGGTGAGTGGCTGTATAAACACAATCTTCAAACATATTTAGGAATCAAATAAAAAACCCTGCGAGAAACAGAGACAACCTAATGATGATTTGGTTTAGGGATAAGATTAAATGTGCTCTTTACCTCCATTTTCATTTTAAGGATTTGTATGATTTTATAATTTTAATAATGGGGATTTCTAACATTTTCCTTTTGTCATATTTTCTTTGGTGAAAAGATAAGAAGGGGACTAAAAGGCGAATGTTCTGGCACTCACATTAAGTATCTATTGCTGTCAGATACACGAGACTTCTCTGAAGAAAGACCAGGGCCTAATTATGGGCTGAAAACACATCTGTTCTACCTTTTGCTGGAAACTCTCAGATTGCTGTCTTCTCATTGCTATTTTATCAAATGAGGAGAATCAATTTAAACCTACCTTATTCTTGGTATAAAGATAAGGCACCACTTTTTGGAACACTTTTGGCACTTGTTCCATTGTGTCGTTGTTAACAATGTGGAGCATACAGACTGGAAGTGTAGTATATACTTTGGGAACCAAAATCATATCTTGAGGAACCAAAAATGTTTCTCTGTAATTACAAAAGAGTGAAGTTTCCCTTGGCATGAATCATAAAGAAAGTTTGAAATTAGGTTTGAAGCCAAGAAATAAAAAAATAAGTCTAAAAGTTGCAAATAACTTAAAGGTACACATATTGTTTTCCTTTAGAATTCTAATTAATACATTATGTTTTCATGCAAATGCTAACCTTTTAAGAAATACTATTTATAAATAATGTGTGACTAACATGCTATTGCTTGGAAGTGAAATGATTTATTTCTTTACTAAAAGCATATCAGTTTATTCTATTATGTGTGCATGGTTAGTCACTCAGTCGTGTCCAACTCTTGAGACCTCATGAACTGTAGCCCTCCAGGCTCCTCTATTCATGGGATTTTTCAGGCAAGACTACTCGAGTGGGTTGCTATTTCCTCCTCCAGGGGATCTTCCAGGCCCAGGTATTGAACCTGCATTTCCTGTATCTCCTGCATTGCAGGTGTATTCTTTACCTGCTGAACCATAGGAGTAGCCACATTCATCAAAAGATCTAATAGTTAACTTCATATTCTTCATATTTTGTTTAATGAAACATGGATAAAATTTCTATAATAGCTCATTTATTCACATCAGATATGGAAGGAATTTTAACTAAGTTCCGAAAGCAAGTTAAATGTTCATACTTTTACTACTATCACACATAAAACTCTCTATATATGAATATTTTATACCACTTAGGGGTGGTATAATTTGCCAATATATGAGAGCCTCACCTGAAAACTATAAACCAAGTATTTGGTGGCTGGTCTGTGTAAGTCACAGTATAGTCAGCAAAAGCAATCTTAGTTTCTTCATCTTGATAGCATGGATAAGATTCCATAGATTTGCACTTGCTTTTAAACATAAGTCTGGAAAGGTAAGAATAGTTTAAATACCAATGGCAAAAGCAATTTTTGAAACAAATTTTATTTATAAAAAAAAAGAACCAAAAAAAAAAAAAACCAAGACAGTATAAAATATTGCAGTCCACTGCTGGATGGATTGAGTACTTCATCAAATGAAGGCTCGTTGTATGTGGCTCAAAGGCAGAGGTGACCATTTTCAGGTCAACCATGATGTCTCTCAAAAGTGCCCAAAGTTATCTGAAGTTCTTAGTTGAAGGAGAACCGAATTCATGACTCTGGGAGTAATTGAAATTTACAGATGGGAAACCAGCACCAAAGATCAAGCTATAAGGGTGAGAAAATTAGAAGCAGGAAAATTAGCAATAAAACTGAATAGAAGCCACTGAAAGTCTGGGGATTTGATGTAGAGAATAAATAATAGAGTGTAGCTTACAGTGAGGAATTGATTTGAAAAAAAAAATTTAAAAATAAACCCTAAAAGCAAAGGCCATGAACAAGGGGAGGGTGCCAGAGTTTTCCTTGTACATGATTTCTAGTGCAATTAGGTTTCTCCATGATTGCCCTGCTGGAAGGATATTGTATATTCCAGAACACAATGGAAATGATCGGAGAGTTCCTGGGTCCTGTAGCTCCCACCAGCCAAGAACCAGAACCAGACTCAGTAGCATTAGGAGTCTTAGGATTTTTGTAAAATGTTGGATGTTAGCTGGGACAGAAGCTCTAATGGTTATAGACAGTGGTTCTCTGTAGAGGTCTAGACAGAGCTAGAGTTGTGTTTGACTTCCAGATGGTGGATGACTTGACTGTACTTCAGTGGGAAGCAAAGCCAGAGAGATCCTCAGGGAGGACAGGGTTCACCTGCTCTTTCTGATCACTGGTCTTTGGTAGTGGAAGGAAAATGATATGTTTATATTTGCACACCCGCGTCCTTGGTTGTGTCCACTCTTTGCGACCCTTTGGACGGTAGCTTGCCAGGCTCCTCTGTCTATGGGGTTTTCCAGGCAAGAATACTGGAGTGGGTTGCCATGCCCTCCTCCAGGGGATCTTCCTGATCTTCCTGACCAAGAGATTGAACTCACCGCCCCTGTGTCTCCTGCATCGCAGGCAGATTCTTTACCCTCTGAGCCATCAGGGAAGTAGGGCATAAAAAAACTTTTAAAAATAATTACAAGAACAAAGACCAGGTTGGTTATACCTTCTGGTTCATGTGGCATTTTTTTGTAGTTTCTATATACAGAACCATATTGCCTGTAAATGGTGGTTTTATTTCTTCCCTTCAAATTCTGCTGACACTTTTATTGCTTTATTACCTTTCTGCTATTTTTGGAATTTCAGGATTACCTTGAATAAAAGTGTTTGGGCAGGCATCTTTGTCTCAATCCCCAACTCAAGGAAAAGCTTTCAAATTTTCACCACTAATTATATTTACAGTAATTTAAAAAATATACTAGGTACCATAGCATATTAAGGAAAATCTTCTCTAAATTTAGTTAGCTAAAAATGTTTAAATTTTGAATTTGTGTTGCTTTTTTTCAAATGTTCTTTTCTGAACCTATCCGAAGGACCAAATGATTTGTTCCTTTTCCCTGTTAATGTGCCGAATTAATGCATTTTCTAATGTTAAACTACTCTTGCAAGTCTCAGAGTGGGAAACCCACTTAATTAAAAGATATTATTTTTTTATAGAATTCCAATTTTGATTTGCTACATTTTTTCATCTAATTTTAAGAGGGTGACTGGTTTGCAATTTCAGTTTTTTGTTTTTTTTTTACTATGTTTGCTGAGATTCTAAAATCAAGGTTTTGAATTGGTAAATGTTTCCTCTTCTTTTCTGTTCTCTAGAAAATGTGTAATATTAATCTTGTTTCTTAAATTGACTAGTTGATCCATTTAGCACATTGCTAGAGGATATATTATGCATTCTTGCCTTATTAGCATTTCATCTAGATTATTACTTTACCGTTTCTGCAGTAATGCCAGAACCTTAGAACTCTGTACCTCCATCTACCCAATTTCTGCATTTTGCTTTGCTAAGGTTAAGATTTTACTCCTACATGTAGCTATTAGTCTAATTGTCCTTTGAAAATAATATGTCTTATTTTTCTGGTAACTTTGAAGATTTTTCTTCTGGCCTTTGGTTTTTAGCAGTTTGACTATGATGAGTCTAGCTATGGTTTCCTTTGTGTCCTTTCTGCACAGACTCAGGAGGCAGAGTCTCTTGAAAATACAAGTTGATGTATTTTATCAGTTTTAGAAATTTATCAGCTATTATATTTTTATATTCTGGTACTATAATGATATAAATCCTGGACTTTCTAAGCATGCCCCACATTTTCCTTAGTTCTTTCCTTATTTTCCACTATTTTTCTATTGACCTATCTCCCAGTTCACTAATCTCTTCCTCTATTCTACCTGATATGCTGTTGAACTAAAACATTTTAAATTTCAGTTGTTAGAAATTATATTTATGTCACCTCTGTTTAACTGTGCTTTATTAATCTAAACTTTTCATCTATTTTCTCTTTATTCTTTATTTTTTTGAGCTTTTCCGTTATAGTCGCTGTTAGAGATTTGGTCTGCTAGCTCCTACATCAAAATGGTCTGCTCCTTTTATATATTTATTGTTGTTCAGTCATTAAATCGTGTCTGACTCTTTACAACCCCATGGACTGCAGCGTGCCAACCTTCCCCGTCCTTTCACTATCTCCCAGACTTTGTTCAAACTCATGTTCTTTGAGTCAGTGATGCCATCCAACCATCCTATCCTCTGTCTCCCCTTCTCCTCCTGCCTTCAGTCTTTCCTTGCATCAGATTCATTCCAAGAAGATTTGTGGTTAAAATGCAGTTTTCCTAAGGCCCACTTTACCTCACTGGTCCCTGTGTCTAGAGCGCTGTTCACCAGGGATTTCAAGTGATGACTTTCACTGTTGAAGCTTGGTGCGCTACAGTCCGTGGGATTGCCAAAGAGTAGGACGTAGATTAGCAATTGGACATCAAAAACAAAAATAGTCTCCCCTAGCAGGTCCTAAACTTTTAACTTTTGTCTCCTGAGCACCAAAAGACTTCAAGAAACTTTGCTTTGCTTTCAGAGCTTTCCTGCTTAGAATATTAGATAAGTGCAGTGAGAACAAACACGTATTAAGTGGGGAAGTTCAGAAGCCATGGGATGTTTCTAGTTGCAGTGATTAGGGAAAAATCCTACGAAGATGGTGTCATTTGAACTGGAACTTGGAGGATACCAAGATACTGCAATTAAAAAAAAATCATTATACTGCTTTACCTTAAGAGAGAAATTGCATACTGTTCTATATTCTGTTCCAACACAGCCCAAACTCTCTGAAGAGTATCTGCAACACTGGCATTTTCCTTCGTATCTAAAAATAACAATACAGAAACTGTAAGGTGCCTGAAAAATCATCTTGTTCTAAGCCCTCCTTTTACAGGTGAAGCACTTGAAACTCACAAGTAAGGTGATATCCAGAGTCAGAAGCTTTACTAGCAATAAAACCATGTTTAAAATACAAAGCTATGATCCTCTAGCTAAGAGTTCTGATCATCATTTTATGCTGTTTCCCTTCATATCTAGTTAAAAAATCATAAAATCTCTTTGATCTAACTGAATATACTCATCAAAGAGTTTACAACAAAAGATCACTTATCACAGCAAAAAAGTCCTTATGAACACTCTTGTATCAGAAACTATAATCCATCCATTTTTTTCCTAAAGAACAGTGGCTAATGGGATCTCACTGAAGCTTAACCTAAAGCATAATCCACAAAAGGCTTAAGAGGAGATGATCTGACAAAAAAATGTGAATCCATCATAAGCGTCTCAAATTTAACATGTCAGAAACTGACTTTTTTTTTTCTAATTATCTTAATTTCTTCATAGAACTTACTGGTATCTGAAGTCATTATCTTAATATATTTACTTTCCATTGCATGCCTGGGACCACTATAACACAAGATTCACCAGAGCAGAAACCTTGGAAGTTTTAGTAATTTCTGTAAGGCCAGAACATAGAATAGTTCTGCACACACAAGAATTATTCAATAATTATATGTTGATTGAGAACACAAATACTATTAAAAAGCTGCTCATTTTTGTCTTTATAAAGAGAAAAAAATATATTATATGATTATACTTTTTACAGTATATATGGACAAACAACAGGGATATTTTTCTATCACAAAACTATGCAATGCAGTTTATTTGTTTAACATTTATGGATCTATAGATTTTACTGCTTTGATGAACATTTTGATATTTCTCATTAAATATTTCAGAGATACTTTTACAACAAAATGTTTCAAAATACTCAAAGAATTCTATGGGAGGCAAGGCTTTTTACATAAAAATGTCAACAAAATTTGCAGAATGAAAATAATTGAATATCATTTTTTGCCTTTGCAGTGTTTTATTTTGAACTGATAAAACAGATCTTTTCACAAAATAGTTTCATATACAAAAATATATTTGATTTGATAAATATAATAATACACTTTGAATGCATTTTACGCTTTCTAAGTGTATGATGCCATAGACATACGTGAAATGTCTTCATTTAATTCGTTCATGCATTCACTTTGAAAAATGGCCTAGAAATGTAAAATTATCTATGACTTAGCTGAAACTGCTATGCATTCCGCTAGGCACTGGGGATGAATGGGGAAAAGGCAGTTTCCTGTTTTTAAAGAATTCACAAAAGACTGGGAAAATACAGATCATCATTCATTCAGCCAGTATTTGCTGTGTGCTCACTCTGTCAGACACAGACTAAAGCCACTCTGCACTAAATTGCAGGAACAAGAGCTTGAGCATAGCTACCTGCACCCTGAACTCAAGGAATTTCAATATTTATAGAATTACAAGCAATTAGCTGAGCCATAGAGTTGAATGAACCTAAAATACTTTTTGTTAGCATGTAAACAAATATTCATCTTTATTTATGCAGGGGCTTCCCTGGTGGCTCATATGGTAAGGAATCCTCCTGCAATGCAGGAGATCTGGGTTCAATCCATGGGTTGGGAAGATCTCCTGGAGAAGGGAATGGCTACCCATTCCAGTATTAAGACTACCATTCCAGTATTAATGACTACCATTCCAGAGGAGCCTGGCAGCCTACAGTCCATGGGGTTGCGAAGAGTCAGACATGATTGAACGACTTTCACTTCACTTATATATGCAAGTTCATTTTATAAATGATTGAAAGAATATACCTGGTGTTCTTGCTTTCATAAGCAATCTGACATATGTTCCTCTCCACATGGCTTGAATTTTAATTGCTGCTGCAATTTCCTCTGGAGAATACTCTTTATCGCTTGTTGGCACACTGTTCTTAACATCTACCCATTCCGCTAGAAAGAGAAAAACAAACTTTGGACTAAAAGTTAATCTAATCTCTATTTCAGTTTTCACTGCCTTTAACTTTTAAGGCCATATGATGGGTCAAGTGCCACAATGATAGATTTGTTCTTATATTTAACATTGCCTTCTGCGGGTGGTTCCTTTTTAGAATATAAACATTCTGGAGAAGGGAAATGCTAAATATTGACACTTCAGTGAAATACTGTTGAATTCCTCTGTGAAAATAGCAAGAAGGTTCTCCTAAAGTTGAAAAAAAAGTTAAAATCGTGGGAATAGAGCATTGGAAAAGGAAGAAATGAGGGTTACTGAGATCAGAATATTTTCCCAGAATTCCTCAAGTTGTACTATATAGATTAGTGACTGTCTGCTTTTTAAGGTCAGGAACAAATAAAACTGGGATATTTTGGGCTCCCCTGGAAATACGTGGAACAGGGGACACATGTCAGATCTTTGGAAACTTTTGCGCTTTCTCAGGGCAAAGCTTGAACCCTACAACTGTCAGTACTGACATATTCTATCTACGCCACAAAAATTTGGGATGCATTTTTCGCAAATTATGTGTCCTATATAAAGTTGGAATTTCTTGGTCATGGAAACACCTAAAATTAATCAGTACCTAAAGAAGCCTCTTCCAAAGAAGAATCGAGTAAATCCAAGTCCAAAACCATGGCACGGAATGCAAATTTGGTGTTGGGTGGAGGTTTTGTTATTTGAGCTTTTTTCATTACACGCCATAAAGAAATATGAAAAACCTGACAAAGATAAAATGTATTAGTATATTTTCTAAATCAAGAAAATACTCTTACCTAGTCAGAGAGGCTCTAAAAAGCTTTCTATTTCTCAGATATACACACCATCTAACAAAAGATTCTTTGAAGACTCCTTCCTCTAGTAAGAGACCAGATTTATTTAACATCTGATGAATTTTAACTTAATAAGATTTAATCAACACAATGTTTATAATATGTATTCAACCAAAATTAATATTAAATTAATTGAGGAGATACAGTGTAAGATAAAAAATAATGTTCTTATGCCTAAGCAACTTAAATACCAGTTTTCTCTTATTCTGAGATGCCATTTATTGTAAGATACACTATTACTTCACATGCTTCAAGAAATAAAACTTGCCACTCAAGGTTTTTATCACTTTCTATCACTTGTGAGTATTTATTTCCTATTGAAAAATCTCTTTTAAATTTATTTAGGCATAACTTTTCATCATGTATCACATTTAAACATATATGAAAAAGTAAAATAAACTATATATATTGATTAAGTATTCCAAAAACGTATTCGTGCTCAGACTCCTATTCTTGCAAATCACTTTTTGCAAGCACTTAACATGTGTGTTTTCTACACAGTTATGTCCTTTGTGTTGTCAAAAGATACACCATTGCTGAAAGAGCATTCTTTTGTCCCTGGGTTTTTTCTCAAGCCACTGACTCTCATTCAGGAAGTGTTGATGCCAATTCATTCTTTATTTCACCAAAGAGGGCTGATGGAAGGTTCCTAGACCACAACCAGAACAAATATTCCTTCTTTCAAGTTCTTCTGTTCAAGATTTTTATCCTGAAATGTGGACAGATTCCACATATCCAATCACACCATTGGTGATGATAACCAACCATGGCACATTTCTGCTTGTTTACTTGTGGCTATTTAATGTTCACAGGGAGTAAAGCACTTGATGGATGAGGTAGGGCTGAAGTGAAATGAAGTGAAAGTCGCTCAGTTGTGTCTGACTCTTTGCAACTCCACGGATGTACAGTCCATGGAATTCTCCAGGCCGGAATACTGGACTGGGTACCGTTCCCTTCTCCAGATGATTGTCCCAACCCAGTGATCGAACCCAGTCTCCCACATTGCAGGCAGATCCTTCACCAACTGAGTCACCAGTGAAACCCTAGGTAGGGCCCCCTGGGCACTGTTTGTGGTGATTTTCACCCAATCATACTCTCCCTCTCCTTGAGCTCTTAGGAAGTCTTTCTGGTCTGAGGAAAACCCCTTTCCCTTCATGCACATGGTGACCCCAAATGCCAGGTGAATTTAGGATTCACTATGTGTAACAATTGGTGCCATCAAATCCTTTTACTTAAGCACTATTTATCATTTATCTTGAGAATATATTATGTAATGGACTCTATCTGATGAACTATACAAAGAGAAACTTCCTTGGGTCTTTGCAATCTCTTTAGCAGATTGCCCTTGATGTGTATCACATTCTAGTCTAAGGTTTATGGAATGATTTTCTTTTTCTTCTGCCTTTGCGGAGTTTTTCTTGATTTGAAGATTGTTCTTAATTATCTTTCCCCAACAACACCTTATGCTCAGTTAAAGTGGAATAACAGGGAAATTAAATTTCTAGTATAAATAATTTCTAATATAATTGTATTTTATATATTGTACATACTGTTTGCTTATATGAAATTAAAAATTGGCTGAGTGAAATGTTTCTAGACAGAGACCATGCACCCTTCACAAAAGTTAATTCAAAATAAACAGTAGACTAAAATGCAAAATGTAAAAGTATAAAATTTCTGGAAGATGATATAGGATAATATCTAGATGACCTTGGGTAGGGCAGTGCCTTTATGTATTCATCACTAAAGCCGTGGCCCACAAGAGAAAGAATTGATAAGCTGGACTTCACTAAAATTAAAACTTCTGCTCTGTAAAGAAAATGTCAAGAGAATGAGAAGACTTTGACTTCTCTAATGACTTCATAGACTGAGAAAAAATATTTTCAAAAGAATACTTAAAACTCAATGATAAGAAAACAAACAACCTGATTAAAACTGGGCCAAAGACTTTAACAGACACCTCACCAAAATAGATATACAGATGGCAAATAAGCATATCAAAAGATGTTTCACATTGTACGTCATCAGGGATATGCAAATTAAAATGACTTACCGCTGTGCTTTTAGAAGAGTCCAAATCTGGAACACTGACAACATCAAATTCTGAGTAGAATATGGAATGTCAGAAACTCTCAATCATTTTGATGGGAATGAAAAATGGTACAACCACTCTTGAAGAGTCTGATGATTTTTATAAAGCTAAACATACTCTTGTTATATGATCCAGCAATTACACTCCTTTGTATTTACACAAGTGAATTGAAAATGTATGTCCACCAAAAAACTTGTACACAGTTGTTTATAGCTGTTTCATTCATAAATGCCAAAACTTGGAACCAACAAAGATGTTCTTCAGTAAGTGAATAAATAAACCGTGCTATATCCAGACAATGGAATATTGTTCAGAACTAAGAAGAAATGGGGCTTCCCAGGTGGTGCTGGTGGTAAAGAACCCTCCTGCCAATGCAGGAGACATAAAAGAAGTGGGTTCAGTCCCTGGTTGGGGAAGATCCCCTGGAGGAGGAAATGGCAACCCACTCCAGTATTCTTGCCTGGAGAATCCCATGGACATTGGAGCCTGGTGGGCTACAATCCATAGGGTCTCAGAGTTGGACATGACTGAAGCAACTTGGCACACAAGAAGAAATGACCTATGAAGTCATGAAAAGACAGGGAGGGAACTTAAGTACCTATTTCTAAGTCAAAGAAGCCAATCTGGAAAGACTACATTATGACATTTTGGAAAAGGCAAAACTATGGAGACAATAGAGAGATCAGTGTGTGCCAGGGCTTGGGGGAGGGAAGGGATGAGTAGGCAGAGCACTTAGGATTTTTAGGGCAGTGAAATTACTATGTATGATACTACAATGATAGATCTATGTCTTTATACTTTTGTCCAAGCCCACAGAACGTGTGCCAAGAGTGAATTCTAATGTAAACTGCAGACTTTGACTGGGCTCATCAGTTATAAGCAATGTACAACTCATGGGGGATGCTGGTAAGTAATGGGGGAGGTGTGTGTGTGGGGTAAGGGATATATGGGAAGTCTCCACACCTTCTGCCCAATTTTGTGATGAACCTGCAACCACTCTAAAAATTGTCCTTAATAAAACAAATTTTAACTGGGTATCCTGTGTTTTAATTTCTAACTCTAGCAACACTACTCCCCAGGGGCTATTTGACAATATCTGAAACCATTTTTAGTTGTCACAACTGGTGTTTAGAGGGTGTGGGCAAGCTATGATGCCACTGACAGTTCAGGACCACAACAAAAATCAACTGAAAGGTCAATAGTGAACAGGGGTACCAATCCCTGTTTTGTATCACTTCCTTAAGGCTTTCAGTAAAGGAGGATGACAAAAGTAGGAAGTCAATAAATACCTGGAGTAATGGGCAAATTTAGCCTTGGAGTACAGAATGACCAATAGAGTTTTATGAAGAGAATGCACTGGTCATAGCAAACACCCTCTTCCAACAACACAAGAGAAGACTTTACATATGGACATCACCAGATGGTAAATACCGAAATCAGATTGATTATATTCTTTGCAGCCAAAGATGGAGAAGCTTTATATAGTCAGCAAAAACAAGACCCAGAGTTGACTGTGACTCAGATCATGAACTCCTTATTGCCAAATTCATACTTAAATTGAAAAAAGTAGGGAAAACAACTAGACCATTCAGGTTTGACCTAAATGGAATCCTTTACGACTATACAGTGGAAGTAACAAATACATTCAAAGGATTAGATCTGATAGACAGAGTGTCTGAAGAACTGGAGACAGCGGTTCATGACATTGTAGAGGAGGCAGGGGTCAAGATTATTCCCCCAAGAAAAATAAATGTAAAAAGGCAAAAAGATTGATCTGAGGAGGCCTTACAAACAGCTATGAAAAGAAGAGAAGTGAAAGGGAAAGAAGAAAAGGAAAGATATACCCATTTGAATGTAGAGTTCTAAAGAATAGCAAGGAGAGATAAGAAAGCCTTCCTCAGTGATCAATGCAAAGAAATAGAGGAAAACAATAGAATGGGAAAGACTAAAGATCTCTTCAAGAAAATTAAGATAGCAAGGGAATTTTTTATGCAAAGATGGATACAATAAAGGACAGAAATGGTATGGACCTAACAGAAGCAGGAATACACAGAAGAACTATACAAAAAACATCTTAACGACCCAGATAATCACACTGCTGTGATCACTCACCTAGAGCCAGCCATCCTGGAACATGAAGTCAAGTGGACCTCAGGAAGCACCACTATGAACAGAGCTAGTGGAGGTGATGGAATTCTGGTTGAGCTATTTCAAATCCTAAAAGATGATGCTATGAAAGTGCTGCACTCAATATGCCAGCAAATTTGGGAAATTCAGCAGTGACCACAGGACTGGTAAAGGTCAGTTTTCATTCCAATTCCAAACAAAGGCAATACCAAAGAATGTTCAAACCACAGCACAAGTGCACTCATCTTACACGCTAGTGAAGTAATGCTCAAAATTCTCCAAGCCAGGCTTCAACAGTATGTGAACTGTGAACTTACAGATGTTCAACCTGGATTTAGAAAAGGCAGAAGAACCAGAGATCAAATTGCCAACATCCATTGGATCATCAAAAAAAGCAAGAAAACTCCAGAAAAACATCTACTTCTGCTTTATTGACTATGCTAAAGCCTTTGAATGTGTGGATCACAGCAAACTGTGAAAAATTCATCAAGAGATGGGAATATCAGACCACATGACTTGCCTCCTGAGAAATCTGTATGTTGGTCAGGAAGCAACAGTTAGAACTGAACATGGAACAACAGACTGGTTTCAAATCAAGAAAGGAGTATGTCAAGGCTGTATATTATATGACTGTATATATATGACTTATATGCAGAGTACCTCATGAGAAATGCTGGACTGGATGAAGCACAAGTTGGAATCAAACATTGCCAGGAGAAATATCAATAACCTCAGATATGCAGATGACACTACCCTTATGGCAGAAAGTGAAGAAGATCTAAAGAGTGTCTTGATGAAAGTGAAAGAGGAGAGTGAAGAAGTTGGCTTAAAACTCAACATTCAGAAAACTAAGATCATGGCATTTGGTCCCATTACTTCATGGCAAATAGATGGGGAAACAGTGGAAACAGTGAGAGACTTTATTTCTTGGGGCTCCAAAATCACTGCAGATAGTGATTGCAGCCATGAAATTAAAAGATGCTTGCTCCTTGGAAGAATCGCTATGACCAACCTAGACAGCACACTAAAAAGCAGAGACATTACTTTGCCAACAAAGGTCCATCTAGTCAAAGCTATGGTTTTTCCAGTCGTCATGTATGGATGTGAGAGTTGGACTATAAAGAAAGCTGAACGCTGAAGAATTGATGCTTTTGAACTGTGGTGTTGGAGAAGACTCTTGAGAGTTCCTTGGGCTGCAAGGAGATCCAACCAGTCCATCCTAAAGGAGATCAGTCCTGGGTGTTCGTTGGAAGGACTGATGCTGAAGCTGAAACCCTAATACTTTGTCCACCTGATGTGAAGAACTGACTCATTGGAAAAGACCCTGATGCTGGGAAAGATTAAAGGTGGGAGGAGAAGGGGACAACAGAGAATGAGATGGTTGGATGGTATCACTGACTCAATGGACATGAGTTTGAGTAAACTCCGGGAGTTGGTGATGGACAACAAAGGTCCGTCTAGTTCAGGCTATGGTTTTCCCAGTAGTCATGTATGGATGTGAGAGTTGGACTATAAAGAAAGCTGAGTGCCGAAGAATTGATGCTTTTAAACTGTGGTGTTGGAGAAGACTCTTGAGAGTCCCTTGGACTGCAAGGAGATCCAACCAGTCCATCCTAAAGGAGATCAGTCCTTGGTATTCATTGCGAGGATTGATGTTGCAGCTGAAACTCCAATACTTTGGCCACCTCATGCAAAGAGTTGACTCGTCTGAAAAGACCCTGATGCTGGGAAAGATTGAGGGTAGGAGGAGAAGGGGATGACAGAGGATGAGATGGTTGGATGGCATCATCGACTCGATAGTCATGGGTTTGGGTGAACTCCAGGAGTTGGTGATGGACAGGGAGGCCTGGCGTGCTGCAGTTCATGGGGTTGCAACGAGCTGGACATGACTGAGTGACTGAACTGAGCTGAACTGAAAGCCAGGATGCTCCTTAGCCCCAACAGTGTGAGGAAACATTGATACCTCGAGAGCATCCACCTATCAATGGGGAAGGAGTTGGTGGATAAATAGTACAGTCACCTCATCCTTTAGTAGGACATTTCTGAGGGATACCCTCCACAGTTCACCACAATCCCCTGGAGGACTGAGCCCCAGTAACCCACAGCAATCATTATCACATCCTTTAACAAATATGCTTTTCTTTCTCACTTCATTCTTCCTATTCTCTCATTTCTGCTTGCTGTCATCACTTTCCAAATTGTCTTCATCCAAAACATTTTCTCAGCTCTGGTTTAGGGGATCTTATCTAATATGAAATGTATTATTACAAATAGAACATGTTCTTCTAGGAACTGTATAGCCTGAACATACTTACCCTGAAGTGCTGTGCAGTTAGTTCTTTATCCCGGAGGGGGATAGGGTAGTGAGCTGTTTGTAGATCCTTCAGGGCTGCAGAAAGTTTAGCCTTATCTTTGAAATTAGCAATCACATGTCCAACAGCTTTCAAAATTGTTAAAGCCTGCTCTGTAAATCGGTAGCTCTCCTGTGAAGACCAAGCATAGTACTCAGATTCATTTTCATTTATTTAGGTGTAATTAGGTTTACAAAGATTTAGTTTCTGTATTAAAAATCTGTTATGGGACTGAATCAACAGTTATTTATGGAGGATTTACTTGATCAAAGTATTTCACCAGGAGTCATGGTCAGAGAGATGTTAAACAAGAAACTTGATTCTTGCTCTTGTAGGAACACACAGAAAGAACACGAACCCCACTGGGGGCCAGGGGCAATTTCTCCATAGTATTAATAGTCAACCTTTGTTCTGAAGAATGTCTAGGAATTAGTCTGACAGCTGTGTGGTATTTGATGACTGCAGGGCAGAGAAGAGTTCAGGGAGAGAGCCATTAAAAAAAAGAAAAGGCAAGAGGGTGAACTAGCCTGGGCTTCGGGGTTCCTTCTGCTATAAACTCTGAAGAAACAATAAAGCAAGAAGGAGACAGGGATATCAGGAAGGAACTTATTTTTAAAGAGGGAGAAAACCATGAGGTGTTGCAGATGATGGAGAAGTTGCGGAGCAGAGGGTGCTTACAGGCAGTCTGAAGAGGAAGAGGGTCATGCAGGAGGAAAGCTTTGTAAAGTCTGTTTTTGTCCCTTTCCTTAGGGGTGCTACCATCACTCCACAGTTCCCTGTAGAAATTCTAAGGACTAGTCCAGCAGGAATAGCATGAGAATGGAGTAAGAAGCTGATGAAAACAGAGGTAATCGACTCGCCATATTAATGCATTTACTTCCCCCTGACCTTCTCCCAATCCCCTCAAAGCTTTGGAAAAATCTCTTCTTAATAGTGTCTCCCTGAAATGAAACCATGACCAGAAAAGTCACCTGGTTAAGTGGTAGCGCTGGGAGTAATCAAGGATGGCTCTGAGAAGTTTGAGCCTCTCTGCTTTTGAACCAGTCTATATCCCCCTTTCCTTCTTGATTAGAAGTGAAGGCTACTGGGGCCTAAAAGTCAGTCCCAATAACTTTTATAAGATGGAGGAGTTGATAATCCCAGGAAAACATGAGTTCACAGACCCAAATAGTCTAACAATTAGGGAATTAAATCACCTGAAGAAAGAAACAAACTGCTTCCATTTCCTGACTATTGTAAACAGTTTTGCTATGAACATTGGGGTGCATACATCTTTTTGAATATATGCCCAGGACATATGTCCAGGAGCTGGATTGCTGGGTCACATGGTAGCCCTATTTTTAGTTTTTTTAGGGCTTCCCTTGTAGCTCAATTGGTAAAGGATCTTCCTGCAATGCAGGAGACCCAGGTTCAATTCCTGAGTCAGGAAGATGCCCTGGAGAAGAAAATCGGAACCCATTCCAGTTGTCTGGAGGATCCCATGGATAGAGGAGCCTGGCGGGCTACAGTCCATGGGGTCACAAGAGTTGGACATGAATTAGCAACTAAATCATCACCACCGTGGAACCTCCATACTATTCTACATAGTGGCTGTATCAATTTACATTCTAATCAACTGTGTAGGAAGGTTTCCTTTTCTCTGTACTCTCTCCAGCACTTAATTTTTGTAGATATTTTGATGATGGCCATTTTGACCCATGTGAGGTGACACCTCATTGTGGTTTTGCTTCACATTTCTCTAATAATTAACAGTGTTGAGCATCTTTTATTATACTTGTTAATCTTCTGAGTGTCTTCTTTGGAGAAATGTCTAATGAGGTCTTCTGCCCATTTTTTATTGGGATGTTTTTGACATTGAGTTGTATGAGCTGTTTGTATATTTTGGAAATTAACCCCTTGTCAGTCACATCATTTGCAAATATCTCCAATTCCATAGGCTGTCTTTTCGTTTTGCTGGTTTCTTTTGCTGTGCAAAAGCTTTTCAGTTCAATACATGCACCCCAGTGTTCATAGCACTATCTAGAGTTGCAGCCTAAATGTCCATCAGTCGATGCATGGATACAGTACTGGAGTATTACTCAGACATAAGAAGAATGAAAAGCTGCCATTTGCAGTAACATGGATGGGCCTACAGAATATCATAGTGATTAAGTACACAAAGACAAATACTGTGTGATATCATACATGGAATAAAATAAATAAGTACAAATGGATCTATTTACAAAACTGAAAGACTCATAGACGTAGAAAACAAACTATGACTAACCAGAGGCAAACAGGTATGGGAAGGAAAAATTAGGAGTATGGGTTTAACGGATACACACTGCTACGTATAAAATAGATAAGAAACAAAGATCTGCTATACAACACAGGGGACAATATTCAATATCTTCTAATTAATCTATACTGGAATATAATCTGAAAATATATATATTAGTAGCTGAAACACTTGGCTGAACAGCTGAAACTAACATGATACTGTAAATCAATTCTGCTTCAATTAAAAAAATAAAAAAGAAACAAACTAGATAAGCCATGCTATGTAAAAAAATTTTTTTTGTTTGTTTGGAGTTTGAAGCAGAGAAAGGTTTATTTCAGGGCCACACAAGGAGATGGTGGCTCATGCTCTAAAAATCCCCAAGTTCCCTGGAGGGTTGTTTTTTTTTTTTAATATTATAATATCATTATGTGTGCTCAGTCACTCAGTCTGGTCTGACTCTTTGAGGCCCCATGGATTGTATCTCACTGGGCTCCTCTGTCCATGGAATTTTCCAGGCAAGAATACTGGAGTGAGGTGCCATTTCCTCCACCAGGGGGTCTCCCCGACTCAGGGATCGAACCTTCGTCTCTTGTGTCTCTTACATTGGCAGGAGGATTCTTTACCACTTAAGCACATTTATTATTCATCTAAATCATGTCATTGTAGCAATTAAGTTGGCTGCCTTTCTTTTATAGTTATCTTGAAGAATCGGACATGACTGAGCAGCTAACACTTTCACTTTATGCAGCTTTATTTAGTACGATTTCTTTAAGATGACACTGATTTATTCAGGTAAAAATATTTTTTTTAAAGAAGAGAAAAAACAAGAATTTAAAGCAAGCAGGGTAAATCTAATTAAGGGTGTAAGGGACATAGAAAGTGGGCTGGATTATCTTCCTTCTGTGTCTATTGAGGAGGAGTTAGGTCTGATGAGAGATGATGCAGAAAGAGAGGAGGCAGCCAAAGGGCATCCTTCAGGACCACTGCCTGGAGAGGGAAGAACGCATGAATAGAGCCTATCTGGGCCATGAAAACATGAGCACGGGGATGGTTTTGACCCATCCACTACCGCTCTGGACAAGAGGTTTGCTGACTGGCTAAGTGGATCTCATCTCACTAATATGAATTTGTGATATATGGTGATAGATTGGAGGAGCAGGTAAAGCTGAATTATGCAGTAGAAAGGCCCTATAAATACTTGTCTCCCAAAATGCATATGCATATGTCTAAAGATGTCCTTGAGAGAACGTCTAAACCAAGACAGGACCTGAAGGAAGATTTATTTATCTCTCTTTTCTTTCAGACCCTGTCAGAGCTGAGGAGCTAGAAAAACCAAGAGGTTAAGAGCTGATGAAGAAATGACTGACCCTTTTGTGGATCCTCTCCCCCTGAATCCCAGAGTCCCTTCCTTAGGACAAAGAAGGGGGAAAGGAGCATATAAAATACTAAAAATTTAATCTGCATTGAAAAAGTCTGTACTGATCCTTTCTGTTTCTCGAGGGAACAATAATATTGATACTATGGGATCTGCCTTAGGTGTTAACAGATGTGTAAGGGAATTCAACAGAGCAGAGATGAGTAAACAAAATAAAATGAAATAAAATAATATATTTTTAAAATAAAATTATTTTATTTGTATCCCTACAGAGCTGACTACTTATTAACATGTATTTGAGAGTTTCTTAAAGAATATACTTAATAGTTTTAAAAAGTAAAAAAAATGAGTAAGTTGAATAAAAATTAGAAATATGATTTAGTTCAAGATCTTTGAAACTAAAGCACACACACACAAATCACAGTTGCTAACCAATTTACCGGCTCAAAGTTGGGTAGCACAACATCTTCATCCCCAATGACGAAGGTCACCATGCTGCAGATGTGTATGGAGTGGCCCATGGGGGAGTATGCAGTGAAGAGCAGCATGTGTCTCCTAGAGAGAGTGGACACAATATATAGATAGAGGGTCTCCTTTGTTGTAGTCCTTGCCTCTGTTAGCTTCTTGATGATACTTTGTGCACAAATGAAGTCAAAGGTTTGTATGGGCTGAAGTTTGTAACACACATGAGGTAATGGCTGATGAATTTTCACTCTGAAAGAACCCTCAGAGAGCTTGGAATCTATATTTCACTAACTATGTTGGATAAAAGCGGTCACACTAAATGGCAAAGTTGCACAGATTGGAGACATCTCCCATGCACTGCAGACATATTGCAAAAGACAGGTTCTGATTTTCCCCTCACAACAGTAATAATTCACATTGGCCCAGTGCTTTGTAGATTTCATAGTCATTTTCTCACAAATGCACAGCTTCACGTATGTTACTTATGTCTCTCCTACCAGGTTGTAGCACCATGGAGGGGACTGAGAGCATGTCTGAAGCCTTCCTGTTGGCTGCTTGGGTCCCTGTGGGGGGAAATGTGGATAGAAGTAGTAAATTGTGAAAGTGTTTAGCGGTTCAGTTGTATCCGACTCTTTGCGGCCCCATGGACTGTAGAGTAGTCTGCCAGGCTCCTCTGTCCATGGAATTCTCCAGGCAGGAATACTGGAGTGGGTTGCCATTCCCTTCTCCAGGGGATCTTCCTGACCCAGAGACTGAACCCAGGTCTCCTGCATTGCAGGCTGATTCTTTACTGTCTGAGCCACCAGGGAAGCCCAGATAAAAGCAGATTCTTTATCAGTTCCCTATCCTTGGTCATCTTGATGAATGAGCACTCAGACAGAAAAATGATTTCTGGGAGAATCTTTCCAAACTAGAGCTTTTAGGGGAGATGTGAAAAATACAGTATCTCTAAAATTCATTATTCCTCTAGGAATATTGGATGCTTGCCATAGATTATTTTAGCACTTTATTTTGTTGCTTGGATTTTGCTTTTTGAATAAGAGCCATAGCTTTTCATTAATCACATAGAATTATCATGATTGATCTTGGGAAGTTCAGCAAAATATTTATCTTATCTGAAATATGAGGTAATATTTTGAACTTTACTTATCAAAAATCATGAAAACTTTTCAATTATATATCTTTTCTTTAAAACAGAAAATGTGATGTGTTTAACCAACTGTATCTTAGTTTAAAATAAAACTACAGGTAAAATTAAAAATAACTACAGGTAAAACTATAGATTTATAGAAAAAATGCTGTTTTTCAACCTGTTTTTAAATAAAATCATGGTCCTTATTAAGAACTATGGTATAATAAAACAAAAAGATCATTTTGATAAATTAATTTTAGGAAATACTGGATTAAACACATTTAAAATGTAGTCTTTACTAAGGAAGTTTCAGATTCTTTGGCAATTATGCATCTTCCAAAAGGTATAGCGTTTCTTCAGTTTATTTGTTCCCAGAATTATTTTTCTCAAGAATCATGATGATAGGCCTATACTTTGTGAAATCACTTTAGGAAACAACATATTAGACTCCATATTATTTCATTATCTAGTAGTCAAAAGTTTACAAGTCTTCAAATAATTCTTAGTATGGGAAAAATAAAGTCACTCCATACCCAACAGGCAGGCGAACTACTGTAGCCTTGGTAGCAAAGGTGTGAATTGTCACAACAAGATGGCGAGGCCTCAGAGATTTCCAAGAAACCGCCTCAACTGTAAGTAGTCCAGGCTCTATGGGAGGGCTGTTCTTTGTTAAAGCTTTAGGAAAAGTTAAAAAAAAAAGATGTATATATATATATATTTATATAAATTCAATTGTGAGAGTTTAGTTGGCTATCACTAGTATTGCTTTTTTATCAATGTGACATTAATAATAATATAATTATAATAATATTAACAACAACCAAGAATTAGACATATTCTGAAAATGCTCATAAAACATTAGAAATTATGCTGGGTAAATAGTTATGGGAAATAATACCCGAGAGGAAGCAAGATCTCTGTTCCTATTCCTACTTCTCTCCTTGTAGTCACTCACCCAGCTGAAGAAACCAGGAATGGAAAAGAGGAAAAAAAAAAAGAAAGAAAACAAAGAAGAAAGAGCTTGTGATTTTAAATAGATTTTTGAAAGAATCAGCAATGATGGCATGTATAGGGGGAAAGAGAAACAGAGGGACTAGCTGTGCTAAAGAGGTAACCATATGACCAGATCAAAGAGAGAGATGGGTGGCAAGATTGAGCATACTCCTTGATGTCAGAGGAGCAGGAAGATCTTAGGAGGTCTGGAGAGGGAATAAGTTCCTTCATTCGGTGTCTAAAACGTGTAGTATACATTTTCCCTGAATGGAAAGTGAGCTGGGCTTTCAGACTGTAATTTTCTCATAGCCCTCTTACCTCCAGATTCTCCCCAGCGTACCAATGCAGAAAAGCAGATCAGCAGTTCAATGGGCTTTAAACTGTCCACGAATAGGTGATAGGACACACGTTCATCTGAAAACTGCAAGAAATAGACTAATTGTTGCATTTCATATCAGCCTGTTAATGCTGGTATTTCCCACTTCTAATGAAAGTATAATACCTGACATTCATAGAGCATTTAGTGTGCTGTAGACCCCACAACAAGTACTTTACAGATTTAATGAAAGGAAGAAAATCACACTGGTGCATACAGGCAGCAGTCCATGTGTCTGCAGACAGGCCAGATACCGTATCAGAGAGAGCCAAAGTTCTCCTCTGTGAGTAAAGAAAGGGGGTATGCTTGTTCCAGAAATGACAGTAGAGGAAGAAACTGAGCCCACAGCTGAGCAGTGTTCAGAAAATAGGTCCCTGATAAGTAAACAGGGAGAGAATAGAAATGTATTAAGGTAGTCTATTTGGGCTTCCCTCTTGGCTCAGACGGTAAAGAATCTGCCTGCAATGAGGGAGACCTGGGTTCAGTCCAATGGCTGGGAAGATCCCCTGGAGGAGGGCATGGCAACCCACTCCAGTATTCTTGCCTGGAGAATCCTATGGACAGAGGAGCCTGGCTACAGTCCTTGGGGGTCACAAAGAGTCACCCACAACTGAGTGACTGAGCACATGCTACTTGGTGGATTTTGCTATTACTCCTTCATTCTACAAGGTCTTCAGAACTATACCCACTGCATGCTAATGAACCAAACTGGGGGCTCCCCTTGTGACTCAGCTGGCAAAGAATCTGCCTGCAGTGTGGAAGACGTGGGTTTGTTCCCTGGGTTGGGAAGATCCCCTGGAGAAGTGAAAGGTTACCCACTCCAGAACAAAACTGGATTTTTGCTGGGGGCATGCAAGAAAGTACTGAGCGCAATTGGAATATCTCTTAGTGGACAGGCACATAAGGACTACATGAATATGATTTCAATCCATCTTAGGTGGGTACTATTAATATCTATCATTATGGATGAAGAAACTAAAATACAGACAGGGTAAGTAATTCGTCAAAGGTCACAGAGTTTGCAAGTAGCACAGTTGAGATTCAAAAGTAAGTCTGTCTATCTACTAATACTAACTAATACTAACTAACTAACTAATACTAATACTAACTAATATCTAACTAAGACTAACTCCAATGTTAGTCTTTCAATTATTGTGCTATTACTTCAATTTCCCAGTGCTTCAACATAATTTTGACTGATGGTATACAGTAAATGTGATAATTTAATTGTCATTATACTTTAAAGACTTTCTATATTATTTTACAATATTTAAATAACAAGTTGAAATGCAAAAAAAAACAAGTTATATTGTGAAAAAGAAATCCTTAATAATCAGGTATAATAAGATTTCTAGAAATGTTGATGCAATGTAACTATTTAAAATGACTGCGTCACTCAAAGTTTTCCAGTAGTTCGCATTTGACATTCTATTTTAGTTTTCTTTAGTTTTCTTTTGTCTGCAACATGTTGGTGATAGAGCAGTTGTTTCAAATACTCCCTGTCTAAAACTCTGAAGGACCCTGGATTTGCCAGTGTAGCCTGTGTGAGCAAGGAAGAGGCTCTACCTTGCTATTTGCCATCATTTTAAATTGTCTGAGAATTTGAAGACGAGGTGGCCCTGGAGGCCACATGCAGGGAATCTGCCCTGGTGCAGGCACGAGACATCTTTGCAAGTCCCCTGCCAGCCCCCATGACATCACCCATGGGGACAGCTAATGGACGTGCACAGGACAAGCCTCAGACTCTGTGTCCCAGTTCCACAGACAGTGCCTGTGGCCACTGAAATCAGGACTAAAAGGGAAAGTGTTAGTTGTTCAGTCGTGTCCGACTCTCTGGGACCTCATGGACTGTAGCCCGCCAGGCCCCTCTGTGTGTGGGGTTCTCCAGGCAAGAATACTGGATGGCTTGCCATGCCCTTCTCCAGAGGATCTTTCCTACTCAGGTATTGAACCCGGGTCTCCTGCATTGCAGGCAGATTCTTTCCCATCTGAGCCACCAGGGAAGCCTCTAAATCAGGACTGCCTAGCCTCAGATCATGGACCGTGCAAACTAAAGGCCGTTAATTTTGGGTACTAACAACATCCTCTAAGTCATCATTTTCTCAGACCATTGATGCTAAAAAAACAAAATCAGGGGGATGAAGGGACTCATAATGGATGCTGTCATTTTATTTTGCCAAGCTGAAAACTTTAAAAGGAAAATAAAATTCCGTATTTACTATCACTTCATAAAAATGTCCAAATACACACAGACACACATATATATTAGGGTGGCAATGTATAACAAAAACTCATGTGCCAAATGCTCTTAGTAATAATAATGACAGCCAGCATTTATTTTTCACTTACTAAGTATCAGGCATTCTTCTAAGTGTTTTACACACATTCTGTCATTCCTTTCTCAACTCTGATGTCGGTCTCTCATTGTCATTGTATAAATAAGTAAATCAAGGCAAAGAGTCCTATCCCAAGTGAAATTTGCATTCAAAACCAGGCAGTCTGGCTCCAGAGCCATGGATCTGCTTCCTCCGAAGGTGCTCTAGTGAGAAAGGCTTCACTGAGGACAAACCTGGTTCTCCTGTTGTTTGTGCCACTTACTAGTTTGGTGACCTTGGGCATTTTACCCAAACTTGGTCTGCCTCAGTTTCCTAATCTGAAAATCGATAATAATATTCTTTTCATTTGGTTTGCCTTGAAGAGTTGATGCAGGGATCGGGATGGGGAATACGTGTAACTCTATGGCTGATTCATATCAATGTATGACAAAACCCACTGAAATGTTGTGAAGTAATTAGCCTCCAACTAATAAAAAATAAAAAAAAGAAATAAAATCAAACTATTTTATTCAAAAAAAAAAAAGAGTTGATGCAATAAAGAACCTAGTTCAAGGCTGGGAACAGAGGGAGCATCTATAAATGTCTATCATTTAACTGTTGCCAGTAATTTGAATATGATGACATTCCTAAATTAACTATAAATGGTAAATAAATATCATACCACACACTGGGTTCTGCCATTCCAAATTAACAGTTTGGGTTTTGTTTGTTTGCTTTTGCTTTGTTGGCTTTTTTATCTTCATAAAGTCAAAGCATTCCTCTGGGTATTTTTTGTAGACAGACTTCTGAGCCAGGTCAATCATTCTGCCAGCCCCAGTCACTAGTAGGGAGCTGATTCGTACTTTCAGAACAGGCAACCAGCCACAAAGCACCTCTTGAGGGATGCTCAAAAAGGTTTTCTCTGTCTGCATTTTCATCTAGTACAAGTGCAAAGGGAGAAGTCATCTCCAAGCCTCCTTACTTCCCCCAACTCTGCATTAGCTCAGCAAGATGTGGAGTTATCACTGGGGCTTGCATGGCTTCATACAAGCAACAAGCATGTTTCAGTGTAATTTAGTTTCCCAGGATACATTTTATCATCTTCTCCAAAATTCTACCCCATGTGAGACTTGTTCATTAATTCATTCAACAATTTTTTTAAACCAAGTTTCTACTTCATGTCAGGGCCTCAACAGTAAAGAAAAGGACCGATTCCTCCTTAAGATGCTGACATGAAGTGGATAGGTAGGTGGAGGAACACCGAGGAATGACCATACAGTCAGGATGGAGGGAGGAAAGGGTTTGAATGTGGACAGTCACACGGAATGCGTGGAGAGAGCGTACTTGACTCAGACTCTATAGCCAGGGAAGGAGGTTTCACGGCATCCGTGCTGTTCTGAGGGACTTGCAGACATTGGTCAGAGGAAGGGGAGTGAACCTCAAGCAGTAGGAAGGACTAAGGTGAATTAATTTCAAGCAGAAGGAAGAATGTGGGCTGATATAGCAAAAATGACAGTGAAAATTATGTTTTAGAAATTATGTGCAAGTCAGTGAACATTAATTAGCAGAAGACATATGAGATGTGGGTTTGATCACTGGGTTGTGAAGATCCCTTGGAGAAGGGCAAGGCAATCCACTCCAGTATTCTTGCCCGGAGAATCCCGTGGGCAGAGGAGCCTGGTGGGCTACAGTCCATAGGGTTGCAAAGAGTTGGACACGACTGAAGCGACCTAGCATGCAAGCATGCAAAGTGAATTTTTTGTGCTTTTCCTCCCTTTGTTTATAAGTCAAAATTTCTTTAATGTGAATTTATAAAATAACGCATCTCAGGATTGAACTGCTGCAACATAACCAGATGGATCACACTTGGAAATACCAGGTAGCAGAATTTTGCTTGTTGTCTGGGTAGGAGATTAGTAGCAGACCCTAACAATTTTTTAAATGCAATTATATTAGAAGTTTAGAAATGCTTGATGAATTTGAACGTGTTTTTCACTAGCATGATTCCATCAAAAATTTAAGAAGTGAAAGAGAAGATAACAGAAGGCATTTACCTTGAATTCTGATTTTTGAAAGTTAAGGCAATATGAACTTGGTTTGTGGAAAATATATATAGTCCTGAAAAACAATTATAACAGGTTATTGTCATTATATGCAACAGACTAGTACTACATATTAAGTTTCTCAGACATGAATAATCATAGGCAAAACAGGTAAAGATAGACGAAAGTTACAAGAAATAATAACAACTCAGAGAGGAAAAACATGGTTGTCAGGGCTGGGGGTGGGGAAAAAAAGAAGAGATTGGTTAAAAAAAGAGTACAAACTTTCTGTTACAAGATGAATAAGGTGTTTGAAGATCTAATGTGAAACATGGTGAGTATTGTTGATAACACTACATTGTATAATTAAAATGTGCTCAAAGAACAGAACTTAAATGTTCTCACACAAAATAAAAAGATAAACATATGAGGTGAGAGATATGTTAATTAAATGGATGGGGGGATCTTTCACAATATGTATGTATTTTAATTCATCACCAGGTACACATTTTTTTTTTTTTTTGAGTACAGTTGCTTTACAAAGCTGTGTTAGTTTCTGCTATTACAATGAAGTGAAACAGCTCTATGTGTACATATCTCCCCTCCTTCTGGAGCCTCCCTCCCACTCCAGCCCTCTAGGTCATCACAGAGCACTCAGCTAAGCTCCCTTTACAATATAGCAGATTCCCACATCTATTTTACATATGAAACTGTATATATGTCAGTTTTAGTCTCCCAATTCATCCACCCTCCATGCATACTAACTATTTATCATTTTATCTGTCAATTGTGCATAAATAAAGCTGGGAAAAATAACAACTGTATTGAATTAGTTGCCTGACAGGGACACAAATGATCTCTCTCGGTGAATAAACTTAAACAAAAAATAAGTCTTTGAGAAGAGGCTGAAATTGGCCTGAGACTGGTACGGCTACTCAAGCTTCATGTGGACAATCAACTCATCCATATTTCCTTCTAATATTTTTGTGTACTATTAGATCAACACCAGACTAACTGGTGTTGGCTTAACTCTTTAAATGAAAGCTAAAAATCAAAGGCTTATATATCCATAATATTACACATACATAAAATTTATACTTACTGAAAACATACACAGAAGTCTTCAAAATCCAACCATATTTCTTTAGAAACACTGTTATTTATTGTTGTAAGTTCCTCCTGCGATTTTTCCTGTGTTGCTGTTGTCTGGCTGACCAAATCTTTTTCCAGACTGATTCCCTCAGCTGGATGGACTGTGTCATTGACTCCAAAGTCTGCTAATTCATCTGTGCAGAGCAGAAGACAACAGTATCAAACACACCTAGGTTGTTAAATACTAAGTTATTAAGGTATGGAAAACAGTAGAGGGGAGCTCACATACTGAAGTCTGTTTTTGAGAAAATATTTCCTGAGATAGTAGTTTCCATGCAGGCCTCAGATTTGTAGATGTCCATGCAGAAACCGATTTTCATATGCTCAGGAGAATTTAATCCTATCTTGTATGCAGTGTCCAGAAAATCTGAAAACTCTTTTGTAAATTTGTGCACACATTCTTTACAGATTGTGAAGTTATAACCAAATTTAGCTGCTTTATGCTTTATGTATGGTCAAACAAGTCACTCCTAAAGGAAATCAACCCTGAATATTCACTGGAAGGACTAATGCTGAAGCTGACGCTCCAATATGTTGGCCACCTAATGTGAAGAGATGACTCACTGGAAAAGACCCTGATGCTGGGAAAGATTGAAGGCAAGAGGAGAAGGGGACAACAGAGAATGAGATGGTTGGATGGCATCACTCACTCAATGGACATGAGTTTGCACAAACTCAGGGAAATAATGAAGGACAGGGAAGTTCATGCTACAGTTCATGGGGTCACAACTGAACAATGCATGTAAAATCTGCTATAAACTGACATTAAGAGATGGGATGGCCCAGACAATAGAAGAAACAAAAGCTTGAAGGATCTATGGTGACTGACATCTTTCTATAAGACAATTGATCTCCATAGTCAGTGATTCTGCAATCCTATTTTATGTTTATCAAGGCCATAAATTTCCCATATACTTTCTGGAACCACAATGTTATATATATATACATGCCACACAACACTGTTTTTGGAATGTGAGCCTTGGGAGTTCGCTCCCTGGGTCAGGGAGATCCCCTGGAGAAGGGAATGGCAACCCAGTCCAGTAATCTTGCCTGGAGAATCCCATGGACAGAGGCGCCTGGTGGCACTCCATGGGGTCACACAGAGTCAGGCAGGACCGAGAAACTGCAAGTCCGTGGGGTCACAGAGTCAGACACGACTGAGCAGCTAACACTTTTACACACACAAGTCATTATTTAGGAACTGAGGAATTTGCAGTGGTTTTAGTGCTTTGATCCTAATGTGCATGCATTAAAACACATGAGCATGACTCACGGGGCTTTAATCAGATTGTCTTTCATTTTGACTTTAAGCTTGAATTTAACAAGTGCGATTATCTGATTTTTCTAGCCGGGAGCAGATTAAACTCAACACATCAGAGGGGACCCTGGGGTGGGGGTGAGATGCTGAGAACAGAAGGGAGAGCAAGAAGCTGTCAGAAAGCAGAGACCCCTTTGTATTTTGATATCTGAGAAAAAAGTCATGAGAAGATTATTGATTTACCTTTTCCGAGTACAGGTTGTAAAGCAACATTTCCCTGTGAATTGAAAGGAACACACTGAGAAATCATTTATAAATTCAACAAAACATCACTGCTCTCTAAAGCACCACGGTTTTCAAAAAGGTTCATACAGTCTTCTAAACACTGGAGAAATCGAAATTTCTCTAAATCCTTAATAAAACATACAGCAAAATGGAATTTGTTTTCAATCTTAAAATCCAAAAGATGTGAATTTGACTGAGAGTTTACATTTGTGACATTAAAATACTGCTTATATGAGCTTATTACATGTTTGAATCTTATAAGAAAATTTAAATCAAAGCAATAATATCCCTGAGTAGATATGTTAGATGGTATGAGGCACTGATAATTTATAATTTATATGCTGATAATTTATACAGATTGACAAAAATGAGGTTATGATTAATAGTTAGTATACGGAAACTAGTGGGGCTTCTCTTGTAGCTCAGTCAGTAAAGAATCTGCCTGCAATGCAGGAGATCTGGGCTTGATTCCTGGGTCAGGAAGGTCCCCCAGAGAAGGAGATGGCAACCCACTCCAGTATTCTTGCCTAGAGAATCCCATGGACAGAGGAGACTGATGGGCTACAGTCTATGGGGTCGTAAGAGTTGGACATGACTGAGTGAATAAACACACATACAGAAACTAGAAAGGATTATTTCAAATTATAAAAAATCATTTCTCAAACTTTTAACAGGGAAAATACATTGAATGCACATGTAGTACTCTGCTATTTCTGGAATACAATTAAAATAATTTAGAAGATAAAATTGTATAAATTTATACTGTCTAGTGATGGGTGATGTTAACAATATTTTGGACGATGTAAAGTGGGGTGGAGAAGACAACAGAGTAGAGATAATTGAATATGAAGTGTTAGTGAGAAGCAAGCCCATCCAAGCCTTAGAAGCCCAGAAACAATTAGCAGGCATCTGAGAAGGAGAATACTCCAGTACTTTGGCCACCTGACACAAAGAACTGACTCATTCAAAAAGACCCCAAAGCTGGGAAAGATTGAAGGCGGAAGGAGAAGGGGACAACAGAGGATGAGATGGTTAGATGGAATCACCGACTCAACGGACATGAGTTTGAGTGAGCTCCAGGAGTTGGTGATGGACAGGGAAGACTGGAGTGCTATAGTCCATGGGGTCACAAAGAGTTGCACACGTCTGAGTGACTAAACTGGACTGAAAAGGAGGAAATGAGATACAGGCTGAAAATACAGGGGTGAGTGAATGTCTATATAAGGAACAGACTAGTCCCCACTTCTCCCTAATCCCTTCTGGTTTAGCATCTATCCTTCTTCAGCCTAAATAGGACACTGGAACTTGAGTCAAGTGGAGAAATTAAATGAAAAATCGCCAGATCTGGGTTCACAGACAGAGTGGGAATCAAGAAAGGCTACTACAAAGAGAGGAGCGGAATTAAGTGAACATCCACATGATGAACCTTGAGACTCTCAGGAACTCTGCTGCTTGGCTTTAATAACTCTGGTGGATAAGAGTATGACAATCCTTACCACCACATTCCACCCCAGTGGGGAGATTAGAGAACCCTTAACCTGAGAAACTGAACAGAGCTGGAGGAAAACCTCAGGGAATCTCATATTTGGAGCCAGTCCCACCCCCAAATGAAGCTCATTTATCCCCAATTATCTCAAATTAAAGCTACCAGCTGACAAGCTCTATCCATGCCATAGAACTTCTTCTAATCAGCAGCCCTTTAATGTCATAAACTCCTTATATGTGTGTAACAAAGTACTGCCAGGCAATTGAGGAAAGAGCCCCACATAAAAGAAAGAAACAAATGGATGTGGGTAGAGAGATTCATAGGAACCAGAAATAATAATATAGGGAGACTTTTAAAAGTTAGTATTATCAGAAAGTTAAGAAGACAGTAATTTATCAAATGGTAAACTTCTATAAAAATACACCGGGAACAAGGTAGAGCTCTTAGAATCTAAAAATAGGAAAGTGAAATACATTCAACAGAAAGTTTGAATGTAAAGTTGATTTTAAAAAAAGACAGACTAAAACTGCAAAAAACTTTTAAAGAAAACATAAGTGAAGAGCTTCGTGACTTTGGATTTGACACTGGTTTCTTAGATTTGACAACAAAAACAGAAAACAAAAGTAAAAAGAAATTGGACTATGCAGAAAATCTGTCATTCAAAAAGAGATCATCAACAGTGAAAACACAGCCTATGGGATGAGAGAAATTATTTGCAAATCGTATGTATAATAAAGGGTTAACATCAAGAATATACAAAGAACTTCTTGCTCTCATAATCTTCACTTTCCATACATCTTTCTCAGGGAGTATTAGAAGATGCGTGCCATTGAAATTAGAGTATAAAGTAGGAGGACAGCATAGTTTCCAAAAATTAGAAAATCCATCAGAGGAGAGAGAGAAGAGAAAGTCCCACGATGACAGTTGCGGGTTTCTATCAGTTTAACAAGAGCAAGAGAGCAAAGGATCCCAGGGATGATGTCTCCAGGAAAATTGTCGGCATTGATAGAGTAATCTCACTTGTTCGTGTGGTGAAGGTGTTCAGAGGGTGTTTGTTTAATGGTGTTTCTTTAAAAAAAAAAATCATTTGGGATAGCTTCCTAATGTGTCATAGAAAAAATAAGCAAGCAAAAAAAAAAAAAAAAGGAAGCAATTAGTTGTACAAAAAGTTGTATAAGAAAAAACGCCCAATCCTTCCAGCTAGAATATTTTTAAAAGATGAATATTTTTATCCCTTATCATCTTTCTTCCATTACAGTTGGAAGTAATGATGAAGGTGAAAGAAGAAAGTAAATAACTAATTCCTGACTTGTGCTAAATCTTCATTCCTAGGGAATATCTGAAAACAGCCCTGTTTTCCCTATCATGTGTATCTATTTTAAGAGGCAAAGGTAAGGCAGTTTTGCTGTTTAAAAACATGAACCATATAAGGCTGAGCTAGTCTGTGATAACAAACCAGTCCTGAAATCTCAATGGCTTTCACACATAGGGTTAATGTCTCTCTCAGATTCAGTTCATTTGGGGGGACCCCATTTGAAGGGTTCCTTTCCCAGCTGAGATATCCCAATATAAACCCTTGTATTTTGTAGCGCTGCCTCTGGGACACGTGGTTTCCTGATGATTGTGGGAGGAGCAGAGGGGTGCCTGTGTGGGGTACTGTGAAATGAGTACATAAGAAGCTTATTTTCAGTATTATTTATTGTGCTCAAATGCATTTATTACAATATATTTCACAGTTTAAGGGGAAAAAAAAACTTTCATAGTTAAGAACTGGGCTAATAATAAGAGTAACATAGTTACCTGAGACATATTTTTTGTCAGTTGGTTTAAGTCTATCTGGCTAAAGGTTGCAGTTTCATCATTTTCAGTAAGGGAAGATAAACCAGATCCTGGAACCAGACCTTTCTTAATAAAGGATCGTACAAAATGACTAATTAAAAAAAAAAAAAAGAACAATTTCTGTTAATCTTAATCTCTTGTTTAAAGCTACTAATAAATAACTGCAGTTTTTATTGAGATATAAGTGACATACAACATTATTATTAGTTTCAGGTATACAACATAACAATCAGTATTTGTATACATGGAAAATGGTAATCACAACTCTAAGAAATGTACATCACCACACATAGTTACAATTTTTCCCCCTTTTTATAAGAACTTTTAAGGCCTATTCTCTTAGTAATTTTCAAATATATAACAGCATTATTAACTATGGCTTCCCTGGTGACTCAGCAGTAGAGTCCACTGCATCGATGCAGGAGACATGGGTTCAATCCCTAGGTTGGGAAGATTCCCTGGAGGAGGAAATGGCAACCCTCTCCAATATTCTTGCCTGAGAAATCCCATGGACAGAGGAGCCTGGAAGGCTCCAAGGGGTTGCAAGAGTCAGACATGACTTAGCAACTAAAGCACCATCATTATTAACTATAGTTACCATGCTACACATTGCATTCCCAGGACTTATTTATTTTATAACTGGAAGTTTGTTTCTTTTGATTTCCTTCACCCATTTAATCCACCCTGACCCCCTGCCTCCGGCAGCCACCAGTCTGTTCTCCTGTATCTATGAGTTTGTTTATTTGCTTAGATACCACATTTAACACCACATATACCACATATATGGTATTTGTCTTCCTCATCTGCCTAATTTCACTCGACACAATGTCCTAAAGATCCATCTATATCATCACAAATAGCAAGATTTCCTTCTTGTCTTAGTAATTGAATAATATCCCTTTGTATTAATGTTTTGTCAACAATAGAAAGTCCTGATTTTGTTCATTTTATCAATCTCCTTCTTTCACAACCAATAGTATTTTTTTTTTTATGCTTTGTGTTAAAAACATGTAATTGCTTTCTATGCTACTGAAGCACCAGTCTCTGCCAATCACTGCAACGCTGTAAAACTTTTCTGGAACACGGTTTATTTTAAAGTTATGGTGGTCATCTTTGTTGATGATCAGAACACACAGGAATCTAACATTTGGAATTGATTTAATTAAGTATCAGAGCAATGTATCAGTGAAATGGGAATTGGAGTAAAACCTTTACTTACGGGTGTGTGATATTTATAGAAGCTACCCAAGTACACAGTATTTTCTTTCAGGTTATTACTGACATGACCCCCAAATCAACACTGCCAAAGCTAGGAGTCAATGGGTACACTATGATAGCATCACTGATTCAATGAACATGAACTTGAGCCAACTCTGGGAGATGGTGAGGGACGGGGAGGCCGGTGTGCTGCAGTCCATGAGGTTGCAGAGGTGGACACGGCTTAGCAACTGGACAACAACAACAGTAATCTATTTGTTACAGTACAAACATTTTAGGTATGTGTGTTTCAAAGATAAAATTAATTTTCATGTATACAGAACTTCCTTTACTTTTGGATTTTTCCTTGCTAGTGTTTGCTAAACCTTGCTGTACCTCAAGCTTTAGCTTTTTGTCTCAGATTTACCTGAAACTGCCACTAGAGGGTAGCGCAGACACTTGTGAGGCTCTGATTCTTGCAAACAAGGCCAGGAGCTGGGAACAGGCAAACCAGGCCTAAGGTTGCTAAGACAGTGTTCCAAGGAAGAGGAGTTGTGTAGCGGTCACACTCCAGGGCTCATTAAAAACAGACCAACCGACCAGCTTCCTCCTATGCTGACCTGAGAACTCTGACTAGCAGTCAGGTAGGAGGAAATGCCATTCACACCTATTTTTGCTTTTGTCTAGGGCAGGTACAAAGGATATACAAGGAAATCCGAAAGAGGTTCAAGCAGTGAATATGTTAACTGAATTCAATCACATGTTGAAGTCACCTAGACCTGGGTTACAGAATTTCATACACTATAATTAGGTAAAAAAAATTGATAAGAAAATCAAGTAAAGGAGTCACATGGGAAGTTCATGTTATGAAACCAACCCTTTTGTGGTCCCTCTTAGCATAGAGATTGTAGATGTCAATGTGTGAAACTCTGAATCCTGAAAAAATTAGTCCTGGTGGTCTGTAACTCCGGTTCATACAATCCACAAAATACTTGAGTAGTATGCAATCTCAATGAGCTGATAGATAATCAAAAACTATTTGGAATGATAAAATTATCATCTTAGTGGGTAACACTAACTATAAAATTAAGTAGAAAGATTACAAGGTTTACTATTTTTATGTTTAAGAAAATTCTGTCTCTACATGGTATTTTGTGTTTGCAAGAGATGAAAAAAATGTAGGATGTTGCATAATCTAACAAATCAGGCCATAAAATATAGCTTTAATTTTAGGCTTGTAATGAAGTTATGGAGTCTTCCCTGGTGGTTCAGCAGTAAAGAATCCACCTGCGATGCAGGAGACTCAGGTTCGATCCTTGGGTCAGGAAGGTCCTCTGGAGAAGGAAATGGCTACCCACTCCAGTATTCTTGCCTGGAGAATCCCATGGACAGAGGAGCCTGGTGGACTACAGTCCTTGGGATTGCAAAAGGTCAGACAAGACTGAGAGTTATAGGTATAAGAGAATTTTTGGTTTGTAAAATCTAATAGTTCAGTTCAGTTGCTCAGTCATGCCTGATTCTTTGTGACTCCATGGACTGCAGCATGCCAGGCCTCCCTGTCCATCACCAACTCCTGGAGTTTACCCAAGCTCACAACCATCGAGTTGGTGATGCCATTCAACCATCTCATCCTCTGTCATCCCCTTCTCCTTCTGCCTTCAATCTTTCCCAGCATCAGGGTCTTTTCCAATGAGTTAGCTCTTTGCATCAGGTGGCTAAAGTATTGGAGTTTCAGCTTCAACATCAGTCCTTCCAATGAACACCCAGGACTGATCTCCTTTAGGATGGACTGGTTGGATCTCCTTGGAGTCCAAGGGACTCTCAAGGGTCTTCTCCAACATCACAGTTCAAAAGCATCAATTCTTATGCATAGGAAAAATCAAGGTTCCCCAGAAATGTCATTTTGATTATTTGTATTTTTAATGATGATTTATTTAATTGGTAAGGGATTTTCCTGGTGGTTCAGACAGCAAGGAATCTGCCTGCAATGAGGGAGACCTGGATTCAATCCCTGGGTCGGGAAGATTTCCTGGAAAAGGGAATGGCAACCCACTCTAGTATTCTTTCTTGGAGAACTCCATGAACAGAGGGGCCTGGCAGACTACAGTACATGGGGTCGCAGAGAGTGGAACATGACTGAGTGACTAACATTTTCTTTCTCATATAATTGTTAAGAGTTTATTTGTTATTCTTTTTGGCTTTTAAAGTATTTAAAGAAAAATTAAATATGCCACTGTTGTAAATGCAATTTAAAATGTTTAAATAAATTCAGCTAACTTTTAAAACTTACTTAAAACTTTTATAGAAATTAATAATTTATAAGATTTTTTATAAGTTAAAATGAAAGTTTGTGGAAAACTAGATTTGCAAATATATAACAGAACAAATCTTTCAAACCAAAGTAGCAGCAAATTGATTTTTCTGTTTATAAGCGTCACATGGCTAACTATGTCTACTTTGCAGCCTAGCAGTCCCTCCTCACTCACTTTTCAGTGTTTAATCGCTGATGGCACAGAACTGCAGGAGCCTTACAAGTAAAAGATTTCAATAATATTTCTAATATTTTCAACTTAACTAGAATCCAGAAATTGTAGATTAACTGGCTATGATGCAAACAGGCTCTAGAAGTAGGAAAATACAATTAATAGACTTCTAATCTAAATTCTGACTGCTTTTATTCATCAGTTTATACTCATCATGGATTTTAATATATCCAAGAGAAGAATAAACCATATCTAGTGGTAATTGTATTCATGACATATATAAGCCATTTGTTTATATATACAAGCCATTCAAAAATTTTAATGGTTTAAAAAATTAGAAAAAGTACACACATCATAAATGTAAAACTTGATGAAAACCTACCAAGTAAACATGGCCATATCACCATTACTCAGATCGAGAGATATTGTCAGGCCCCAGAAATCCTGCCAGGTGTCCTTGCCCATCACAGCCAACACTCCTCCCCACAGGTAACTTCCCGACTATTGATTTCCAGCACCATATATTGCTTTGTTTTTCTTTTTAACATCTGTATTAGTAAAATAATTTTAAATAGACCATATATATTTTGTACCAGATTTCTTTGGTCTAATATTTTTGTATGTGACATTTATCCAGGCTGATTTTTGTTGCAGTATTTCTTTCACTTTTATATCTATATATTATCATGTTATATGTCTTAGGTTTTACTATGATATCCAGCTGCAGTTTTCTCTGTATTTACATTATATGAGTTTTCTTAGAAATTCCTGAATCTCGATGATTTTTCTTTAACTTCTGGGATAATTTTCCCATTATATTTTTATTTCGTGATTATTCCCCAAACTTTATCCTGTACTTCTAGGACCCATATACAAATATGTTGATCTTTATCAACTTGTCTTATAAGTCTTTTACTGTACTTTCCTTCATTTTTTTCTTTTTGGTTTTAGCTCTGAACATGTCTGGATATTGTCTTTTGACCTGTTTTTCATTTTTCAACTTGTCTTTTTCTTTGTTTTACCTAATCTGTGATTAAACACATCCACTGAATTCTAAAGTTATTTTGTCTTCCTTGGTTCTAGAATCCCATTTTTAAACCATTTTACATACTATTGAATATTATTTATTTTTATTTTTTACAACTTAATTGAGGGATTATTGAAGTACAGTTAACTGCACAAAGAATAAACTTGATAATCCTTGATATATGTATATATCCATTTGTTAGTTATCAATTGCTTCATAATGAATCACCACACTTTTAATGGTAAAATCATATCACCCACTACTCCTTTTCATTTCTGCTATCTGTAGACTTCATTTTCACCACGATGAACTTCCCAGGTGACACTAGTGATAAAGAATCTGCCTGCCAATTCAGAAGATGCAAGAGATGCAGATTCAATCCCTGGGTGGAGAAGAGCCTCTGGAGTAGGAAATGGCAACCTGCTCCAGCTCCAGTATTCTTGCCTGGAAGATTCCAAGGACAGAGGAGCCTGGCAGGCTGCAGTTCACAGGTTCACAAAGAGTCAGACACAACTGAGTGACTGAGAACATAAACATGAACTCATTAAAAACATTAGACCCGGGATCATAGGTTTTATTTCTATCCCTATTGTCACATTCAAATATTAGTAAATCCGGATTCTTCCTTCCCTTCTTTCTTTTCCTTCTTCATTGTCTTTGCTGTTATAGTTAGTTAGCTCTTTTTGTCTGTTTCCTTCTAAGGGTGACAGACTTCATCTTCCAGGTATTTCTGACAATTTGATCTTGTGGTTTAAATTACCAGGTAATAATCAAAAGTATTTCCCAATGCTAATAGTTAAAGTAAGACAAAATACTGTGTTGTTCTCAAACAGAAACCAAAGCTGTAAAGCCTCACATATTTAGGCCTTATTTTAACCAATTCAAAACTTATCTTAAATGTTTATTACTGTGAAATAGAAACTAAATTTTTGTTTTCCTATAATCACTGCATTTATACAAATTTTAATACATTTGCCACCAAACCATACATTTTTAACCACACTAATCACAGAATACTTCATCTGTTAACAAGAGGTGTTCATGGGAAAGACTTAAATACTTACGTTTCTGTCGGAATTGTAAATGGAGTCATTCTATAATTCAAAAATGGACTTGAAATCTCAAGAAATTGGTCAGGCTTCTTTATTACTATTTCTAAAAAGAGAAAGGTAGTGTTCTACACTTGTTAAAAGAAATATTCAAAGATTGTATGTAGAATTGAACATTTAATGCAATACTGATTAGATTATCTGTTTACTCAGCAAATTTCAATAGACTTAAATAGAAATGTATGTGATACATAAAGTTTTGCACTAAAAAAGCTTTATAGATCCTGCCAATTTGAGATTTCTTTAGACTTCCTTCAGTTGCTTTCCAGATTTACAACATGAAACAATGAAATCTCAAGGGAGAAAGTCAGCCATGTCTTCTAGAGTTATTACTGTACTTGGCATTTGCTGCTATTTCAAGTACACAAAAGACTTTCTATAGAGGGCTTTTACTAAAAAACGTTTTCTTGTGGTTAACCTCTAACAACGCAATTGCTCAAGACATGAAAAAAAAAGTGGGCTAAATACATGAAGTTAGTAGTAGAAGAACAGAAAATGTAACAAGTTAAGGTCAGAAGTAAAAAGAAAGCAATAGGTCAAGAAAAAAGTTATGGGTATTCCTAAAGGTGTCTGAAGCTGACACAGAAGTAACTTCTCAATGGCTAAGGCACACAGCCCATGCGCTAATATGGTGAACACTGAATTAAACATTAGGCATGATTATCTTAACAAAAGTTCCTATAGCAGTGGAAAAGATGCCCACAGGATGAAAAGAAATAAGAATATGACACAGTGCATATGACTTTTTCTGTGCTTGTTCTGTGATCATCTCTAAATTGATCTCTTTCTCTGTTCCCTGTTAATTTTCACTTGAAATACTACACCCAGTAAAGAGAGGAAAAACAGCGATGTGGTAAGCCTTGAAGTGGAAGATCTCAGTTCTGGAATCCCATCAAGCCTGAAGCTTTCTTCCACAGCTTACAACAGACACACAGAGTTATACAATAGTCAGTATCAAAATCAGAAAAGAGCTGTATGTTTAATATTTTTCCTTTCTTTCATCTATTTCAGATGTTCTGAAAGAATTGTTTTAAGTGTGACTCTATGCATTTAGGGTTTCCCAGGCGGTAAAGAATTCTTTCCCAGAGGTAAAGAATCCACCTGCCATTGGAGGAGATGCAGGAGACAGTTTTGATCCCTGAGTCAAGAAAATCCCCTGGAGGAGGAACTGGCAGCTCACGCCAGCATTCTTGCTGGGAAACTCCCGTGGACAGAGGAGCCTGGCGGGCTACAGTCCATGGGGTCACAGAGAGTCACAATGGAGCACAACAACCTATGCATTTAATTAAAATATAGCTTTGAATTAAATTAAAATATACCAAGATTTTTTCTCTCAAGCATCATGTGAATTCTGATTTTTGGAAAAACGAAAGTGGACAGGAAGGAAAGAGAGAGGGAGAAAGCTGGAAGGTTCCTGGAATCAAAATCAACAGTTGGCACCAGAGTGGCATCAACAGCCTGTTGCAGAAATGCAAGGAATGTAGGGAAATAGCTGAAATAATAGAAGCAGGTGGGAGAGAGGCAGACAAGGCTAGTTTAAAAAAAAAAAAAGAGCTGACCGTTTCTCCTTTACTTCTAAGCCAGATATTTCTTTAATCTTTGTTCTTTTCTGGCAAGGATAAAACATGTTGTGCTAGAAAATTTTTGCCACCAGCTGTATGGGTTGTATCAACGTAGGCAGAAAGCAAATGTGAGGAAAATTACATGGTTAACAGTTGTGATTTATATCTTAAAAACATGTAAATTATGGTTGGAAGTAGGAGGCAAGGAACAGGTAAATACTCCAATCCCTGTGGCTATTGTAGTTTTAGGATCCTGAGTACCACCGAGACTGATGTATTATTCTGGGGCTGAGATAGTTCTTTTGTCCCATGCACTGAAGCATCAGCAGAACTTGCATTGGTAACAGCAACACAGCAAGGACCATCATTAGGAGTATAAGACATGGTTCATGGGACCAACCACTTAAAGCTTATTTACATGCTTCTTAGGGATGCCTTTAATAAATTGACAGGAGGTATGTTCACTGTGCCTTTGTTTTCATTGTTCGTTCAAGGACAGGCCTACTGCAATAACCTCTAGAATGTGATGACCTGTTACTAGATGAATACAATTAGAAGATAATGAGGTACTGGAAAAGAAAAAGGAAGAAAATGAGAAAGCAAGGAAATGAGCACAAAAAGAGATAACAAAAAAGATAATTTAAGCTTTTTGGAATAGGAAATATACATATATATATACATATACACACACACACATATATATAAACCACAGCACTCCAATTCTTTATCAACTTTCACTAAAAGCTGCAAGTGTAAATTAGCTACAGAAAGGCCATATGCTTACTTTGAATCAACATAAACAAACTGAGCTATTCTGTTAGGCCATAACTTTTTAAGTTTTAGGTTTTGCTTTCTAATCCCCTCTGCTCATGATTTTTCATTTATGGTCTTGCTCATTTCTTCTCTCGCCATGTTGGTCTCTCTTCCATTCAAACATGGTGCTCACAGAAGGAGTGTAAAGGAAGACGTAGAGAAATGATTAAAGGAATAAAAAAATTAGACTTGGATTATAAGGAATTTAGAAATAAAAGGCAAGAATAAGAACCAGGTGGGAACAGACTCCTTCCATATTCTCAGCCTGTGTGAACCTATGTATTTCCGAGCACAATTGCCGTTCATTGGCTACAGGACAATATCGACAGGAGCTAGCCCAGGCAGAAGTCCTATTCCTATAGCAGTTTCAAATAGAATTCAGTCAATTCAAAGATGATGTCCTACGGGGTACCACAGAATGATCCCCATGTTTGAAATTCACCCCAGTGGGTTAACATATACGCTATTTAACTTTCTGTATTATTTGCTCCAAACCACTTTCCATCAGTTATAATCATAGTGCCATCACCCAAAGAATAGCCTTTATTTATCTGCTCAGTTTAGATGTGAACACCAAACTAATCAGAAGTCATCCTTTCAGACATAAAATTAGATGAAGTTTTTAAGTGTATGGTTGGATTGTTTTCTTAATGTCTCTCGCATTACAAATAGAACTATTAGAACTTCACAGAAATGTTGATTGGATTTTTGGACAATATGAACCATACCTTGAGCTTCATCTGTTATAACAGCTTCTTTTTTTTGACGAAAGAGTTTCCAGGGAGGTACTGGAGGTGGTTTTGGCGGTGCTATAAGGGGGCAGGATCTAGTTCTTGTGACCAGCACAGGATGGCTACAGATATGGGAAAGCCCATATTCTCTAAGCTTCTCAGCAGAATCAGCCTAAAAAGTGGAAGGCAGGGTTAAAAGGATTCTTGTATTTGCTTTATGCATTTAAGGTAACACTTTTCATCATTATAGAAATATTATCACCACTATTCTAGAGAGATATAGTGGTAATATTTCTGCATGCTTTAGCGTAAGCATTAGGGCTTCCCTGGTAGCTCGGATGGTAGAGAATGTGCCTGCAATGCAGGAGATCCAGCTTCGATCCCTGGGTCAGGAAGGTGCCCTGGAGAAGGAAATGGCAATCCACTCCAGAATTCTTGCCTGGAGAATCCCATGGACAGAGGAGCCTGGCGGGCTACAGTCCATGGAGTTGCAAAAAGTCGGACACAACTAAATTACTAACACACACACATAGTGTAAACGCTATTACTCTCTGTATTTCTTTCAATCTTTTAGGGTATCTGAGGCTCCTTTCTTTATTTACAAAATGAGGGACTAGAACTAGAAGTCAGTTTTCAGTCCTAAGATTTTGAGATTCTATGACATTGCAGAAGTCTCAGAATATCAGTTTTGGTCCAAAACTAATCAACTATTACTTTTGCTGGGCATCCCTGGAGTCTCAGATGGTAAAGAATCTGCCTGTAATGTAGGAGATCCAGGTTCAATCCCTGGGGTGGGAAGATCCCCTGGAGAAGGAAATGGCTACCCATTCCAGTATTCTTGCCTGGAAAATTCTATGGACAGAGGAGCCTGCTGGGCTACAGTCCATATGGGGTGACAAGGAGTTGGACACAACTGAGCGACTAACACTCTTTAAAGATTTGATACAAGTACTTAACATATAAAGTCTGTCAGTTTTTTTGTTAAATTAAGCACCAGCAATTGCTTGATAGTTTTCAAAAAACCCCACTGCCCTTAGTGTATTGGGTCCATAAGGGTAAGCAGTTGCCTTGTCTGTAGTTTATGTCCTCAGGCTTCCCTACACAAAATCCCCATGATCACTCCTGACAAAGGAGGCATTCACAGAAGGGCAGATGGTCCAGGCAAATCCAAATCAAGTCACTGGAAGAAATTCAAGTCATGGTAGAAATTCAGCTACTGACTATGGCTGAAAGATGCCATAAGAAATCAAAAGGTATGTGAAGGTTAAAGTAACATACCCTGTAGTCAAATTCTGACATTCATGGTCTAAACACTGACACATTTAAAGTAAAATAAAACATTAACTACATTAAAGTCAGTTTTGCCAATAACTGTTTTTCTTCTTAGTGATTTTCTATCATTGATTTCTGTGCAAATAGCAATGTTTGAAAATGAAAATTTACAAAGTAGTCATTTGAATTAGGATCAGAAGCTCACCTACTAGCCTACTGGAAATTATTGCCTCAGCTAGAACATGTATTATTAAGTTCAGTAGAGTCATTTAAAATCATTATAAATATATGGAATAAAGAGAAAAGTCGCTTCAATGTTTTAAATTTTTTTTTAAAAAAAGCACTAATTTAAGGAGAGGAAATTGTCATGCCCCTTTAATCCCATCTATATGTTGGCAATTCATTGAAAAAATCCAGAAACCTCTGAAATTATGCTTTAATAATTCAAGGTTAACTCTTTGCGACCCTTTGGACTGTAGCCTGCTAGGCTCCTCTGTCCGTTGAATTTCCCAGGCAAGAACATTGGAGTGGGTTGCCATTTTCCCCCTCCAGGGGATCTTCCTGACCCAGGGATTGAACCGGCATCTCTTGTACCTCCTGAATTGCAGGCAGATTCTTTACCCACTGAGCCACCGGGGAAGCCCTAAGTAGTATTTATAAGTTGAATAATTTCTGGATAGTTCATACATTTGCTCTACATATCTCAGTTCCTTCTTATAATTGCAACCAAAATTGTAGTCCATTTGCTTTCTCTTTTGAACAGTGGAACACCAGAAAACAAAACTATTCAATGCATTCAGAAAATGTAAGATATAGTATTAAATAATTATGTATGGTATTTTCATCTATTGTATTATTTAAATAATTCACAGAAGTATTAGCTTGATGTAAAGTATGGAACCCAGTTTCTCATACTTCATTTTATTTTCAACATACTACACAATACTTCTGAATAAGGTAAAGTAATGCTTAATAATTGTCATAGTTTGATATTGAAAAACTTTGTTGAAGGGTCCCAAATTTCCTTATATCAGAATTAGGGACAGAGAGTAATTTAAAATAGTGACACATTCTAGTGACATACTTAATAGGCCTCTTTGGGAAATATTTTTGAATAATTCATGTTTTTGTTGTTGTTTAATCACTAAGTTGTATCTGGCTTTTTGCGACCCCATATACTATAACCTGCCAGGTTCCTCTGTCCATGGGATTTCCCAGGCAAGAGTACTGGAGTGGGTTGCCATTTCCTTTTCCAGGGGAATCTTCCTGACCCAGGGATTGAACCTGCATCTCCTGCACTGGCAGGCAGACTCTTTACCACTGAGTCACAGGGAAGCCCAAACGTAAGACAAACCAGAAGTTTCCTTGCCCATAACACCCTTTCACTCCCTTACTCATTCCACCTCAGATATCCTAAAAGTAAGGGTTTGAGAAAGTAGACGAGGCTTTTTTAGAACTCCCAGTTAACATATTTAAATAAAACAAAAATAATAAATAAACAAGACTAAAATTTAGAAGACCCAGAAGTACTGAGATGGGGGGATAAGGTAGGGTAATTTGTGACACTGTCTCTTTCCAAGTTTGCTTTGTATTCTGGCATTCTTTACCAGTTCCTCACATAAAGGTAAAGTGTCGATTTTATTTTGCATGTTGGTCTTGTTGTCTTTGGGGCGAGCATTTTTTGCTATGTACTCCATTTAATAAAATTCCATTAGAAAAAATTTTCCTCTGTAGATTTATCTTCAAAACATGATATCATCTTTATATTCGGATTTGTACCAAGAGACCCTGCTTATCCTAATAGCTAATGTAAAAGAGTCAGCAGGAGACTGTAATGTTGGAGGCAGTTCATTACAGCTTGGAAGCTCATTTCATTACTAATACAGACTCTGGGCCGATTCCTGAACCACTGGGCCCTGTAAGACACTTCAACCCCCCCAGGGAGGATTTACAACACCCTGCATGTCCAGGCTCCCTCCCCCACCTCACACTGCCTCTAAAACTTCTTTTGCAATCTGTTCAAACTCTAGTAGTCCCTCGAACCCAGTGGGTTATCCTTCACCTCCAAACTTTCCAACATAAGCTCCCTTCTGCTTCACGCATATGCGTTTTCCTACTTTCCAGGCTAACTTTAAAGCCACTGCTTAAACAATTTTCTTTTTTTTTCCTTTGGGAAGACTTCCCTCAGTTCAGTTCAGCTGCTCAGTCATGTCCGACTCTGCGACCCCATGGACTGCAGCACACCAGGCTTCCCTGTCCATCACCAACTTCGGGCACTTGCTCAAACCCATGTCCATAGAATCTGTGATGCCATCCAACCATCTCATCCTCTGTCATCCCCTTCTCCTCCCATCTTCAATCTTTCCCAGCATCAGGGTCTTTTCCAATGAGTCAGTTCTTCGCATCAGGTGGCCAAAGTATTGGAGTTTCAGCTTCAGCATCAGTCCTTCCAATGAATATTCAGGACTGATTTCCTTTAGGACTGACTGGTTTGATGTCTTTGCAGTCTCCGCCAACACCACAGTTCAAAAGCATCAATTATTTGGTGCTCAGCTTTCTTTATGATCCAACTCTCACATCCATACTTGACTACTGGAAAAATGATAGCTTTGACTAGATGAACCTTTACTTTGTCAACAAAGTAATGTCTCTGCTCTTTAATGCGCTGCCTAGGTTTGTCATAGCTTTTCTTCCAAGGAGCAAGCGTTTTATAATTTAATGGCTACAGTCACCATCTGCAGTGATTTCCCTAGTCACCCACTAGACAGAAAGATGTGTTCCTGCTATGTGTTCCATATACATTTTTTTCACTCCTTCATTAATTCATTTATTTGGTTACTCATTCAATGCACATTCAATTATTTAAATGTTAGATCTACCATATTCCAAGCAACTTCTATTATGCCAGTATTCCAACATTTTCATTGTTTGCTTCTTTGCTTTTCTCATCAACTCTAAACTTTGTGAGGAGAGTCATTATTAACCATACTCAACATGGTGTCTTCCTCAGATTCCAGCCAGTTGTTTAGCAAAGAATAGTTAATTAACATCTGATGAATTAATGAATAAACATGTGCTTTTTTGGGGGGGCTTTTTAAATTAAAATTTTTTTTGTTTACCAGTTTTTCAGTAGGACAGACAAAATTTCAAGTGAATTTTTCTGTACCTTCTCTTTTGTATAATGAAGATGTAAATCTTATCTTTTTGTTTTTCAATTTTAAAAAATATTTAAGTACTTCCCATGGAACACTCCAGAAAGCATGGCTCATGGTCTTTTGTAGTCTACAGTATTAGAGGGTTTCATTTCTCTGGAATAGCTAAGGCAATGGCCAATGTCAGGTAGTAAGATTAAGAAAAAATAAAATCAGGGCTGATGTAGCCATCCTAAAAAGAGACTTAAGTTGAGGGGGGGGGCCTGCGAAGCACATTTGGATTTAACCATGGCTAAACTTGAATAACTTTTAATTAAAAACAGAGGAACTGCACTGTTCTCTACATTCATAATAGCACATTATGTCTAATTGTCTTGACAATATTACACTTGTTACAGTGCAGACTTTTGCAGTAAGGAATGTTTCCTATCTAAAAAAGAGAAGGAGAAGGTGGAGGCAAGAGGAAGGAAAGAAAAGGAAGAAGAAATGATAATATTTACGCTCTTTGGTCAAATCATCAAGAAGACAAATAAGTGCAGTAATCATACAATTGGTGTATTTACATTTCAACCAAATTTCCATTCAGTTTTTTAACAGTAAGCCAACTCACTGCAAAGGCCCTGATGCTGGGAAACACTGAAGGCAAAAGGAGAAGGGGACAGCAGAGGATGAGATGGTTGGATGGCATCTCAGACTCAGTGGACATGAATTGAGCAAACTCTAGGAGATAGTGGAGGACTGGCTTGCTGCATTCCATGGGGTCACAAAGAGTCAGACATGACTTGGAGATAAAAAAAACAACAGTTTACTACAACAAATGACCACAGACAGACACAAACACCATAAATTATACCGAGTTTCTTGGCCTTGAGTGCTTACCATCTTCTCTAATAAAAATATCTTCTTTTCAAACAAATAGAGAGGTGTAAAGGTTGCATATACTACCATCTGAGGGGACTGCATTGCTGAAGAACCTGTAAATCCAAACACATACTGTGTCATGGAAATTCTAGCCAAAATGGGTCTGGCAGGTCATGGTAGACCATTCAAATGTCTTAATGAACTTATCTTTGCTGATGAAAAATAAGTAAATGATTTTACATGCTTTTAAAAAATGTTAACTCTCAAATGTACATCTATTGTATAGAATGTCTCATTCGTTTTACTTTCATAATAGTACCATATAATTCATTAAGAAATCATTTTACTTCAATGTAAAAAAGTTATTACATAAACTCACTCTAGTTATCAGCCTATGTAACTTAACTTTCATAGAATCTTTAATTTGAATTTAAATAAGTCTGGGAATTTCTATGTCATTTCAAGGAGAAAGAAAACACAAATTAGTCCTCTCATGAGAAAGGGAAACTAAGAAGGTAATTTAGTTTGAAATGTATAATGCTTGTAGATTTGCTTCTGAGAATCAATATTTATTCCCTAATATCCCTGAAATTACTACATTTGATTCATGGTGTTTTTGTCCTTTAAAGATTCTGGTCAAAACAACAGAATTTATTTTCCTCTTGTTTTTATTTTTAATCGAAAAGTTTTGTTTTATTCCTTTAAAGTTCAAGCAGTTATATATAACTGCACTAGATAATATTTATTGAAGAATAATATCTTTAAAGCCACATTATGTAAATTAGATGTGAGCCCTGGCTCACTCCAGAATGGATTAGGATGTGAAATATGCCAAACTTATAAAAATATGTTTTCACATTTGAAAAGAAACTTTGTATATGTAGGGGAGCAAAATTTGTCACCCCAAAATGTATCTCCTTGGCATGAGGATTATTTTAGCCTGATGCTTTTTAAGAACAGAGAACCCAGGAATTCTTTCTTTTTACCACCCTCATAACTGTCTAAAAGAATTTAAATAAAAGGCCTGGTTCAGACAGAGCACTGTCACCAGAGAAGCTAGAAGAATGTGGGCCAGGTGTGTTTGGAGGGCACTCAGCCTGGCCTGGAGACCAGAGTCCTCTCTGTATTCTGCTGCCTCTGCCTGGCAAAGCAAACATTCGTTTTGCAAGCATTTGTTTTCCCATTTCCAGTGAATTGTTTTCCTCCCATTTTAAGTCACAACCCCTACCCCCTTTCTCCTCTCACATGGTAGATAAGCCTCAATTATCTAACCTGTCTTGGGTCTTATTTTTCTTATAAGGTCCCATACATAGTAATACATAATGATTATTGTTTTTTTCCCCTGTGAATATGCCTCATATCAATTTGATTCTTAGACCAGCTAGAAGAACCTGGAGAGATTAGAGGGAAATTTTTTCCTTCTCCAATACATATTTTTCATGGAGCAGAGATCTGAACCCAGGTAATTTTAGTCCACAGTCCAAACTTTGAACTATATTCTGTTTCTTGAGGTTGACCTTAACTATGAGTTTGGTAGGAAAAAAGGCATTGTTACCTTCCTTTTCACAAAGAAACTCAAAAAAAGGTTTTGCAATCTCACAAATATAAACAATTATCAGTAAATTTGGGGATGTTATGTCATCGACTATCAAAAAAGATTGCTTAAGGTATCAATATAAAAAAGTTTAATAGGAAATTAAAAATACAAAAAAAGGATTAGTGTTTGTATTTTCTTTACCAAACCACCAAATATCTTTGTGCAAAAATGCAAAGCCATAGCTATGAAGCTGTTCTCACAAAAGAACACAGCAATGTATTCAGAAAGAAGACAAAATGAAAAAAAAAATGATAAAGCAGAATACTGGGAGTAAATGGACATATTTTCATGTAAAGAGGAGTGAACTGAGCATTATACATTCTGGAAGCACCAAGATAGATGATTCAATGCTAGGACTATAAAGATTTTTTTAAAATATTTTATATATACATATATAGAGAGAATCTATATAGAGGAGGACATATACTAATATATATCAATATCTAATCAAATATTTATGTAAATATACTTATATATTTTATAATGTAAAATGTGTTATATATACTATAATAATATATATTAGTATATATCTTCATTCACGTAAACACTTCTGTGACTGTTGTACCATAAGTATTTTGATAATCTTGGCTTCTGTCTCATGTGTAGGATCTTGCTTCATTATGCACAACCATCTGAGAGCTTAACAATTATGGGCAACTCTGAAAAACTTATTTAGATATATCTGAATAGGAAATACATTTCTCTGCTCGAATGTTCTCCAGCATTTTAGGAAACATGTACAATAATTATTATTCTAGGAGACTGAGAGCTTACAATCTGACAGAGACTGTAGAGAATATTGTACATCTGATGAGGGTCTTGAACCATGTATTGACCATTTGAATTTTTCCCTTTCTCTTTCCTTCTCTCCATCTTTACTCCTCTTCTTTCCAAGGTCTTTTGCATCGGCTTTGTCTAACATGTTAAAAAAATACAATGCATCCTTTAACTACAAAATCTCAATCTATATTGCTTATTCAATTAGTGTTGAAAAAGAAAGCTAAAACAATAGTATTACTTAAGTGTTAAAAAAAAGCCACAAACTTCCCCAAATGCTACTCACCTCGAATTAGTAACATCAAAACAAAACAAAGCAAAAACTTTAAAAATCGACATATATTGTGAAAGACATGGCATTGATGACTACAAATAATTTTATGCTAAACGTAGATAACCAGGTGAATATAATTTATTTGTATAAAATCATGGTGCCAGGCTAGTCTCATTTTAAAAAGGAAAAAAATCAGGAAGAAATGTATCTAAAATTGAGTCCTAAATGTGGAGCCCTCTTAGACTTTCTTTATTTGGAGCCTGCATTTCAAGAAACTCAGCTTTCTGCCTCCAGAATATCTTCTGGTGGAGACTGGCCACCAACCAACATCCACACCAACATCGTATTGTCAACAAGATGTTCATAGTAAACCCAGTACCCAGAACCATCTACCACTTGAATTTCCATCCATATTTACATTTCTGTGAAACATGTTTTCCTTCATCTTAAAAAATTCCCTGGGATTTTTAATTTCCTAATAAATCCCTTCCAATTCTAAAACAGAAATTTCAAATTTCTGCCATTCATTCTTTTATCATTTGCTAAATTTGTAATCAGTATTGATCAGGTTGTTTTTTAAAAAAAATTGCATATATAAAAAAACTATAACATTAACACTGTGTGCTGTTTCTTAGCCTCTAAAATAAAACTATCTCGGATCTTAGCTTTATAGTAGATTTAACATCTATGTCAGATACAAAGAGATAACTATAAGTATAGGATGAAATATTTAATTTGAAAACAAGTATAAAAATAGATGATCAGAATTTCATTTTGTGGTTTTGACTTAAAACTAGTTACAGGTAATAATATATGACTTCATGTATGATTTTTAAAATAGGCTTCTCTGGTGGCTCTGACAGTAAAGAATCTGCCTGCAATACGAGATACCTGGGTTTAATCCCTGAGTCAGGAAGATCCCCTGGAGAAGGGAATGGCAACCCATTCCAGCATTATTGCCGGGAAAATTCCATGGACAGAGGAGCCTGGTGAGCTACAGTCCACGGGGTTGCAAAGAGTCAGAGATAACTGAGAGACTGATACTTTCACTTTCACTACACGCCTATTCAAAACCCATAACTTAAAATAATACATAATAAAATCTGTAAATAGGAAAAACACACTATTTCACATAGAAATTTGGAAAGTATGCAAAAATGTTTACCAAAGTGTGTTTTTGCCAATACCAAATAAATTTATTGTTCCTCTGTCGCTTCATTTCACCTATCTGGCCAACCCTTCTGAGTAAAATTAGCAGCTGAGTCCTACATCCTACTGGAGATAATCTTCCCCTAGTTCTGCAAGCTTCTGCCCTATTTTAAATAATCATGAGAACCTTCATCTCCACCTCTACTTCACTCTCAGCTCATAAATGGTCTGCTTATAAAGAGAGAGAATAGAAGTCTTTTTTCAGAAACCCTCAACTTCTCTCTCTCAAACCCACTCACCCACTGATATCTACATCTATCCTTTCTCTCATTCTCTGTGCCAATCTGTTAGGATGGAGGACACATTGCTCCCCAGGTTGGACCAATCCCTTCACTTTGGCTCTCTGGAAACCTGTGCTATGGCTGTCATCTCAACTACCTCTTCCAAATTGCCACTTAAAAATACTCGACCCTTCTTCGTTAGATAAAAGTTTAAATATTTTTCATGAATCCCCTGTTTTCCTTGACAGCTTCCACTTTTTCACTCTCCTATTCTTCACAGACAAATTTATAACAGGTTTGTTTATACATTATTTTACTTCCCACTTATATCTTAATCTCTCCATGTGTTTTCCACTTCCATCATTTACCAGTGCCCAGTGACCTCTGTATCATAAAATCTAACAGAGAAATTTGAATTCCCATCATATTTCAACTCTCAACACTGTTTGGAACATACAATCTCTCCGATTCTTGAAACATTCTTTTCCTTTGATTTTTCAACAGTGACCTGCTCAGCTGATCTTCCTATTTTCCTGGTCATTCTTTAACCTTGTTTGCCAGCTCATTATTTTGTACCAGCTCTCAGATATTTAGCTTCTTTCAGGCTTAGTCTTAAGGTTCCTAATCTTTTCACTTTACACCATCTCCTTGGGAATATCATTCATCATTTAATTTAGCATGCATTTGTCACTGATCCTCAAGGGTATATCAACAGCCTGGAACTCCTGACATGAAAAGTGCACTTGGTTTCTTAAAGGCACCTCAAACTCAATATGTCCTAAATCATTTTGTGATCTCTTCTCATAAAGCCATTCCTCTTTTTTGCATTACCCAGCTGCCTTAAACACACTACCATCCATCCAGTTCTGCAAGTAAGAATTCTACAAATTATCTTTGCCACATCCTGCTATTTTTTACTTCATAAGTATCTCTCAATAATTTACTGTGTCTGCTTCTCCACTATGACAATCCTATTAACCTGCTCCAAGCTACTGTCATCTCTAACATGAGTTGATACCACAGTCATCAAATTGTTTTTTCTGTGACTTCTCCTGCCACTGACCTTCCACCTCCATCTGCATTCCAAATTATTTTTTTCTCAGAGAACCAGAATATCCTTTTCAAAATGTGAAATAGATCATGATTCAACTCTAAATTCTTCATTAGCTGTCAACGGCTCTTTGGTAAAGATCAAATTTCTTAGCATGACCTAGAAGTTTTGACATGATCACTCTCCTACCTACTTCTTCAGGTTCTTCTTAAGCCACTTTATTTCTCACATCCTCTCTTCCAGTTGAGAACATCTACCAGGCCTTCCAAGTCACTGCCATTTCTGCAACTGCCTGATAATATTTATATATGCTCTCTCTTCTACCTAGAATTCTCTTCCCTTCACAGTCCATCATCTTCCTGCAGATATCCTTCTAATTTTTGTGAACACAGCTCAAAATTCCTTAAGGAATTCTTCCCTGGTGCCCCAGACTAGGTCTCCCATATGAACGACTTACAGTTTCCTGTATTTCCCTTCAAGACCCATGTCTTAGTATGTATTTATGATTTTTAAAATTAATGTTAGTCCTTCTCATGTTACTTAAGCTCTAAGAGGTGAGATCCACATCTGATTTTGTTCACGTTGCTGCTAATTCCTGGAACACTTATGGGTATTCTCAGCAAGTAGTACATTGATCTTTGTGACTCCATGGACTGTAGCCTGCCAGGCTCCTCTGTCCATGAAATTCTCCAGGCAATACTGGAGTGGGTTGCCATTGCTTTCTCCAGGGGATCTTTCCCACCCAGGGTTTGAACCCAAGTCTCCAGCATTGCAGGCAGACCTTTACCGACTGAGCTACCAGGGAAGCCCACGTGCATTGAATGAATGGTTAATTGGATGGATGGATGCTACTGTTGTTAAGTCTCTAAGTTATGTCAAACTCTTTGCAACCCCATGAACTGTAGCCGGCCAGGCTCCTCTGTCAATGGGGTTTCCTAGGCAAGAATACCGGAATGGGTTGCCATTTCCTTCTTCAGGCGATCTTCCCAACCCAGGGATCCTCTTTACCACTGAGCTGCCTGGGAAATCCAGATAAGATGGAGGATAGACAGATGTTAATTTGTGATACACAAGAAAGAGATTCCAGGTTCAAATTAATTTAGGATACACTGGGTAAAACAAATTTAACCTGGCTATTTTTTCATTTTTGCTTCCTTTTATAAACTAAAGCACATTAGATTATTTTAAGAGGGATCGATGATGGGGCAGAAATCACACATACTTAATTTTTTTGCTTATCTTTGAGGGATATTTACAGTAGTTATTTCAGGGCAGTATATGATTGGAAACGCTGATGTGCAAGATCTAAATAAGAATAAAACATCAATATCTTATAAAGCATAAATATCTGAAAGACTGTTATAGATGTTATCACAGCTATACAAAAAATTTAGCATTTTCTAGTATATTCAACTCTACTTGCAAGCATTATTGTTCATATGCATGGTATATGAAATATTTTAGAAAGTATAAAAATGACCACTTATTAAGTATATTTCTCACCTAAAGAAAAACACTTCTACACTTTGCAAAATAACTTGAAAAATATAATTTCTAGATTTTTAACTTTCACCTTAAGATAAACAACCTGCAAATCATAGTCTAATCTATGTCCATTTCACATTTTTTGAAATAGAACCACTTTTCAGGTTTGGTATTTTGGCTCATTCCACTCTACCTATGACATACAAGAAAGATGTGTTTAATGAAGTGAAACTGAAAACTTAATGTCTTTTTTCTATATTAATACTATATTAATTTAATATCATTAAAATATATAATTACCTTTTGACTATAAGGAGAGCAAAATATAGTGAAATAATTAACATAAATGCCACTGCAAGCTCTAGTATCCAGGAAATAGAGAAACTTGAATGACTGTTTTCACAACACTTAATAAATGACAATGCTTATAAATAGTCATTAAATCCAGCAATGATTATAAAGCATTTATATGCAATATCCATACTGGATAGCATTGTGATATAAATTGTCTTACCCTTTAAAGTCCTTTCACTTTTCTCAGGCAGTTTTAGTGTCGTTATTGAATTTTCAGGTTTGAATTCCTTGCCATCTTTCACTTCTTTCCCATCCTTCACTTCTTTCCCATTCTTCACTTCTTTTCCTTGTTCTTTTAATTTGGCCTCTATGTCAGTTATTTTGCTTTCAGAGCTGGACTCATCTGATAGCTTAAACTCGGGCAATATTTCTTTCAAGAGCTCCCAAACTTTGTCTGTATATCCTGGGCTTAGGTGAAAAACAAAATTAATTTCCAAATTAAACTTCTTACTCCACATCAAGAAATTACTGACAGAAAAAACATGAACTTGATTTCACAAGACCGATCAATAGTTACTTCACATTTTTATTAAAAACACCGCTATGTATTCATTCATTCAACAAGCATTGATTAAGTGCCTACTCTGTGCTAGGCTTTGCTGATGCAAAGAGACCAAACACAGAGTTCTAGTTAAGATGGTGATATAGGAGGATTCTAAACTTACTTCTTCCTAGGGACACAGCAAATTTACAGCTACATATAGAACAGTTTTCTTGGGGGGGGGGGGCGAGAAACTAGCTGAAGAATTCCTACGTATCTGGCAAACGAGAATGGATAGGAGAGGCTGAGAAACAGTCTTGCCATAAAACCCAACCAGTGCAATGACCCACAATTTGGAAAGAACTCACATTCTGAAGATTTTCCCTGAGGAGGCAAGGGTTTGCACCCTACATCATCTGGCATTCCAACTTTTAAGACCTGCAGATCAGAGAGAAGTTCCCCAAACACACAGTTTTGAAAGCCAGCAGGGTTTGCATCCATGAGGCCCACAAGGTTATAGCAAACTCAGAAAGTGGAAGTAAAGTGAAAGTTTTAGTCACTCAGTCATGTCTGACTCTTTGTGACCCCATCAACTATAGCCTGCCAGGCTTCTTTATCCATGGGATTCTCCAGGCAAGAATACTGGAGTGGGTTTCCAGTCCCTTCTCCAAGGGATCTTCCTAACCCAGGGATTGAAACCAGGTCTCCTGCATTTCAAGCAGGTTCTTTACTGTCTGAAACAGTTCTTAAAGGGCTTTCATGGACTCACCAATCCCAAGGCCAGTGTATAGAAGAGCACCCAATAGGAGACTTTAACACCCCACTTTCTTCAATAAATAGATCTTCCAGACAGAAAAGTGATAAGAAAACATTGATCTTGTGAAAGTCGCTCAGTCGTGTCTGACTCTGCAACCCCATGGACTGTAGCCTGCCAGTCTCCCGTGTCCATGGAATTCTCCAGGCAAGAATACTGGAGTGGGTAGCCTATCCCTTCTCCAGCGGATCTTCCCAACCCAGGCATCAAACCGGGTTCTCCTGCATGCAGGCGGATTCTTTACCAGCTGAGCTACCAGGGAAGCTCATTGGTCTTGAGAAACACATTAAATAAAATAGATTTAGACACATACAGAACATTCTATCTGAAACTAACAGAAGAAACATTTTTCTACATGGAGTATTCTCCAGAATAGATCATGTTAACTCACAAAAAATATTTTAATGAATTCAAGAAGATTGAAATCATAGCACCCACCTTTTCCAAGCACAACTTTTCTAGTATGAAACTAGAAATTAATTACAAGAAGAAAACTGGGAAATTCACAGCTATGTGGAGATTAAACAATATGCTACTGACCAACCAATGGTTCAAAGAAGAAATCAACAAAATGCTTTGAGATAAATAAAATGAAAGTACAGCATAACAAAAATACAACAGATACAACAACAGCAAATCAAATATAACAAGACAAAAGTAATTCTAAGAGGTACATCAAGAAGTCAGATCTTAAAAAAACTACCTAACTTCACGCCTTAAAGAACTGGAAAAGAAGAACAAATGAAGCCTAAATTTAGTAGAAGGAAGGTAATAACAAATGTGGTGGTGGTAAGTCACTTCAGTCATGTCTGACTCTTTGAGACCCTATGGACTGTAGCCCACCAGGCTCCTCTATTCATGGGATTCTCCAGGCAAGAGTATTGGAGTGGACTGCCATGCCCTCTTCCAGGAGATCTTCCCGAATAACAAATATCAGAGTTTAAATAAATGATTGAAAGACTAGAAAGACAATAGAAAAAAAATCAAAGAAACTAAGAGCTGGTTTTGTGAAAGGACAGACAAAACTGAAAAGCCCTTAACTAGACTCACCAACAAAAAACAAGTAAATAAAATCAGAAATGAAACAGACACATTGTACTTAATACACAAAATACAAAGAACCATAAAAGACTATGAGAAACAAACACACAACAAATTGGATAACCTAAAAGAAATGGATAAATTCCTAGAAACATACCACTTACTAATATAAAAAAAAAAACAAAAAACAGAAAATCTGAACAAACCAGGTTTTAATTTTAACTAATTCAAATTAAAATCTGAATTAATCAATAAAAAGATAATCCAGTTAATAAATGGGCAGAGGATCTGAACAGACATATTTGCAAGGAAGATAAACCAATGGTCCACAGTTACAACAAAATGCGCTAAACATCACTAAGCATCAGGTAAAATGTAAGTCAAGCCCACAATGAGTTACAACCTCACGTGCATACTAGTTATCATCAAAAAGACAAGAAATGACAAGCGTTGGCAAGGACATGGAGCAAAAGGAACCCTTGTGCACTGCTGGTAGGAACATACGTTGATATAGCCAGTATGGAAAACAGTATGGAATTTCCTCAAAAAATTAAAAATAGAACTATCACATAGTCCCACAATTCCACTTCTGGGTATTTATCCGTAGGAAATGAAAGCACTAACTCAAAAAGACAGAAGTTTGTCAAAAAGAACAATCTCATGTTCTCTGCAGTGTTATTTACAATAACCAAGATGTATGTGTCTATGGATGGATGGATGAATCAAGTGTAGCATTCATATTCACAATGTAACATTGTTTAGCCATAAAAAAAGGAAAGAAATCTTGCCATTTGAAACAATGTGGATGGACTTAGAGGACATTAGTAGTGGTGGTTTAGTTGCTCAGTTGTGTCTGCCTCTTGCAACCCCATGGACTGTAGCCGGCCAGGCTCCTCTGTCCATGGGATTTCTCAGACAAGAATAATGGAGTGGGTTGTCATTTCCTTTTCTAGGGGATCTTCCTGAACCAGGAATAGAACCTGGGCCTCCTGCATTGCAGATGGATTCTTTACTTGACTGAACTATGAAGGAAACCCCTTAGGGACATTATACTAAGTGAAATACATCAAAGAAAGACAAATACTGTATGATTTGCTTCAGTTATATATGGAATCTGAAAGCAAACACACTCATTGATATAGAGAACAGATTTGTGGTTGCCAGAGGCAAAGGGTGGGATTTGGGCAAAATAGTGAAGGCATTCCAAAAATACAAATTTCCAGTTATACAATAAATGAGTCAGAGCACTGTAATGCAGAGCAGGGTGACTGTGGTTAATAATACAGTAGTGTATAAGTAGATCTTAAAAGTTTTCACCGCAAGAAAAAAAAATAACCATGTGTGGTGATGCCTGTTAACTAGATCTGTGCTGACCATTTCTCAACATATAAAAACACTGAATTACTATGTTGTACGCATTCATGCTAAGTCGCTTCAGCTGTGTCTGACTCTGACCGCATGGACTGCAGCCCGCCAGACTCCTCTGTCCATGGGGATTCTCCAGGCAAGAATTATTGCGTATGGTGACTGCAGCCATGAAATTAAAAGAAGCTTTGCATCTTTTATTGCAAAAAAAAAAGCTATGACAAACTTAGATAGCATATTAAAAAGCAGAGACAGATTTTCTTTTCTTGGGCACCAAAATCACTGCAGACTGTGACTGCAGCCATGAACTTAACAGACGCTTGCTCCTTGGAAGAAAAGCTATGACAAACCTAGACAGCATATTCAAAAGCAGAGACATTACTTTGTCAGCAAATGTCTGTCTAGTCAAACCTATGGTTTTTCCAGTAGTCATGTATAGATGTGAGAGTTGGACCATAAAGAAAGCTTAGCACTGAAGAATTGATGCTTTTGAACTGTGGTGTTGGAGAAGATTGCAAGGAGATCAAATCAATCAACCCTAAAGGAAAATAACCCTGAATATTCATTGGAAGGACTGATGCTGAAACTCCAATACTTTGGCCACTTGATGGGAAGGACTGACTCATTAGAAAAGATCCTGATACTGGGAAAGATTGAAGGCAGGAGAAGAAGGGGATGACAGAGGATGAAATAGTTGAATGGAATCACCGACTCAATGGACATGAGTTTGAGCAAGCTCTGGGAGTTGGTGATGGACAGGGAAGCTTGGCATGCTGCAGTCCATGGGGTCACAAAGAGTCAGACACGACTGAGCGACTGAACTGACTGAACTCCATAGTTCTCCTCAGAATGCTCTTGCTATCCTATATCCTTTCCTCAGTGAGTGAATAAGCACAATCACATTTTGGGTTCACCTGTACGTGTATGTAACCCTCAACTCATAAGCTCCAGCTCAAACCTCTCTTCAGATAACCAGGCTCATGTGTACAACCATCTAACAGACAACTATCCAAAAACAAATCAATTGATCAACCAACAAAAACATCCTGTTACCATCTACTTTTCAGTCAACTTAGAAAAGTGAGAATGACCAAGCCTTTCACCTTGAAACTCTCCTCAAATAAAAAATATATCCCATTTATCCCTCTTCCTCCTACTGCAGTAGACAACTCTTTCTTTCAACATTCTTTTCTTTTTTTTTTGAACGTTCTCTTTTATCTTTTCTTTTTTAAACTTTTATTTATTTGGCTGCACCGGATCTTTGTTGCAGCACTTGGAATCTTCCATCTTCGTTATGGCATGCGGGATCTTCAGTTGATCCCTCGTATGAACTCTTAGTTGCAGCAGGTGGAATCTAGTTCCCTGACCAGGGATGGATCCGGGGCCCCCTGCATTGGGGATGTGGAGTTTTAGCCTCAGGACCACCAGGGAAGTCCCCCTTTCTCCATTTTTACCAGTTTTTTTTTCCATAGAAGCCCTTCTGCAATATTGCACAGACCAGTTTCCCTGCTCCAGTCCTCATATCTGTCCTCCTGCTCTGAGCAAGCCCCCAAACTCACAAGCCTGATTGAGATCATCCTCCTGTATAAAATCTCTCAGCGACATTCTGTTGCAAATTTCTTAACTTCCTCTGTTTTGCTCCTATACACCTCTCCACCCCCTACTCATCTCCCCTCTAGAATCCAGCAGCCAAAATCCACTCCTGCAGATTCATGTGCTTTTCTGGGAGTACACCATGCTGTCTTGCACTTCCATGCTATTCTTTCTTCTCTGAGTTGGCTTCCCTGCCCCAATAAGCCTCATTAGTTTCAACTAATCCTTTGAGATCACTTTAAGCATTACTTTCTGGGGAAATTAAGCTATATGTTCCTGCACTGGATTACCAAAGAATCTTTTGCACACTTCTGGTTTAGCCTTTTAAAGTATTTTTAAAATTATTCTATCAACAAACATTTATTCAGATCATACCATGTACCGGTCATGCAGTGTCATTTTTTTCTAAGCACTGGAAGTCTCAACATTGAGAAAGACAAAAAAGAGTTCCTGTTCTCATACACCATACCATCTCAGTGGAAGATGGAAGGCAGTGATAACTTCTCAGTGGAAGGCGGTGATAACTTTCATAATGAAAATAAAATAATAAAAAATGGGCTATGGAATCATTTGGGAAAGAAATTATTTAAACCTAGATGGCTGAAAAGACTTTTCTGAGGAGTTGATATTTAAACCTGGTGAGATCTAAGTGTTACGACATATCCAGCCAAGTAAATATCTGATGGAAGATCATTTAAGGCATAAAGAAAGAACAGTTCAGGTTAAGACCCTAGGGGGTAATGATTTTAGAACATTTGAGATGCGGAATGAAGATGTGGGTGGCCAGGTAGGGTTTTTTGTTTTGTTTTGTATTTTGCATTTAATCCCCCAAAGGCTCTGTAACCTAAGCAGTGCAATCATAATTGAGGTATAAGAGAAGGTTGCAAATTTTACCCAGTCACAAATGATAGACTGCTACTGCTAAGTCACTTCAGTTGTGTCCGACTCTGTGCGACCCCATCACTGGGATTCTCCAGGCAAGAACACTGGAGTGGGTTGCCATTTCCTTCTCCAATGCATAAAAGTGAAAAGTGAAAGTGAAGTCGTTCAGTCATGTCCGACTCTTTGTGACTCCATGGACTGCAGCCTACCAGGCTCCTCCGTCCATGGGATTTTCCAGGCAAGAGTACTGGAGTGGGGTGCCATTGCCTTCTCTGAAATGATAGACTAGGAAATACTAAAATCAGGATTAAAACAGATCTTTCTGAATCCAAAACCATGTGTTTTTTTCTACCTACAATGTAATAAATGTTATACTGTGAAAAAGAAATATTCAAACCCCACAGGATGAGACTATACAACTTCTTGAACAGTTAGACTTAAATGTGGGATGGTGGAGTGTTCCATTCTCAAATGAATTACATCAAGATCAGATAAATTTGTGGAGAAAAACATCATCTCTTCATTTGAAATTGGCAGATTTCTAATATCCACTCTGTATTTCTAGTATAATACAGAGAGTTACAACTTTTTGTTTTTTATTTTCAAATGATAAGACAGTGCTAACTGTAGGAAAACATGAGGCAAGGTCAACAATTGCAAATTTAGCAATGTCTCCCTTTGGTACTTCTATGCGAGAGGGAAGGGAAAGGGCTGTCTGTTGAAGACATCACAAAACACTTTTCACTCTACTGATTCTCATATGGAAAAAGTCAGCAGTGAACACAATTTGAAACTTTAATATTCTGATTCTACTGGACCTCTGTTAAATCATGACCATGAGCAAACCCAATGGAGTCCCTCAGGGGCTGTCTTCGCACATGGAATCCTTCGTAGTAAAAGAAACATCCAACTTCTGAACAGACCAATGGCTTTGATCTTACCATTCTCCTGCTTTCCATCCCCTTTCCCTCCCTTCTTCTCAAATCAAACCCAGCCAAGAGTAGAGGCTCTGATCAAATCAGAACTTTCTCCAGGAAGCCATGCCCAACCTCTCCCTGCATCCTCGGCAGACAGCGATTTCAAATTAAACATTTCCTAACAATCATTATTACAGTTCCATGACATTCTTTTCATTTAAAATTATACACGTATATACACATGAATTAACTTTGTGATTTTATAGTGTAATTGCAATTTTAAATTATATGAATAATGTGGCAGAGTATTCATAATAAAAAATCCTACACATTTGACATAAATCAAAGAGAGTACATATCTTTTACTTTTTTATTATATTTAGAAGTAAAATGATAAATTTGAACATCTGAGTCAGTCTCACTTATTTGTTTAGACTTTTCTCTGCTTCCAAAGGTTGATTGCTAGCTATCATACATATTTCTATATAATATTAAATAATCTAGTGATATGCATTAGGGGAAAGGAACTAGCACTAATTATCTTTCTACCATACATTAGCTACTTTTTCCAACACTCTCACCTTTTCAATCCCCAGAACAGCCAGATAGGATAGGAAATTTTTTACCCCTATTTTACATGTGGAAACTCTGGGCCCCCAAAATCATATTACTTGTAAAATTTACATAGCTTGAAGCAGGAAGTATAAAAATGCAAATCTGGATATACAGTTCTGAATCCAATGCTCAAGCTTCCCTCCCTTATATCATTATTATATACATTTTATAAGCAATCATATATTCATGCAAATTGAGCATCTAAAATACTACAATTTTTAAATTTAATTTAATTATTACACTGGTTTTATGATCATGAAAGTATATGAACATTGCTTTCAATTTTCATGCAAAATTTCACTGTATGATTCTAGCAAGAGCCTATTCACAGTTTTTAATTTAATAATTTCCTAGTCAAAAATTATTTTGATCTCCTGTTTCTTTACCACGCTCTGATAGATGTCTGATGTTTTAATGTCTCTGGTATCTTTATTGCAGGAAAAATTAAAGGAAAATTATAAGTATTCCATCAACATTGAAGATAAAAATTAGTAAAGTCCATGTTTATAAATCCCACCCTCTCTCTACTTCTCCTTACTAACATTGACCATATTATGCCAATAAATATTCTCTTAGGTATCAGAAAATGATCTTCCATGAGAAGATATAAAAGGCTGCCATCTGGACCTTTCTGAAGGCAAAAAGCAAGGTCAGTTCTCTTCCAGGAAAAGGTGTAAAGGAATTTGTCTACTCTCCTAATTTTTCCCTACAAATATTTTTATTTGAACTATGCAATGCCTAGCTCATCCTGCTGAAAGGATGTTTCAAATGATAGAATCCAAGTGACTAGAACCTGTCATCAATCTGCTTTAACCTGGACCTGAGAATGCTAGCTTTCTAACATCAGAGATCAGAGATGATCCAAACTGGTAACTGTACTGTGGATTTGATCTTGTAAAAATCAGCATTCTGATTGACAGTATGTTTAGATCTATTGATATAATTATCTCTATGCACCTTCAATTCAGTTCAGTTCAGTCGTTCAGTTGTGTCCGACTCTTTGCGACCCTGTGAATTGCAGCACGCCAGGCCTCCCTATCCATCACCAACTCCTGGTGTTTACTCAAATTCATGTCCAATCAAGTCGGTGATGACATCCAGCCATCTCATTCTCTGTCGTCCCCTTCTCCTCCTGCCTCCAATCCCTCCCAGCATCAGGATCTTTTCCAATGAGTCAACTCTTCACATGAGGTGGCCAGAGTATTGGAGTTTCAGCTTCAACATCAGTCCTTCCAGTGAACACCCAGGACTGATCTCCTTTAGGATGGACTGGATGGATCTCTTTGCAGTCCAAGGGACTCTCAAGAATCTTCTCCAACACCATAGTTCAAAAGCATCAATTTTTTGGCGCTCAGCTTTCTTCACAGTCCAACTCTCACATCCATACATGACTACTGGAAAAACCATAGCCTTGACTAGATGGACCTTTATTGGCAAAGTAATGTCTCTGCTTTTCAATATACTATCTAGGTTGGTCATAACTTTCCTTCCAAGGAGTAAGCATCTTTTAATTTCATGGCTGCAATTACCATCTGCAGTGATTTTAGAGCTCCAAAAAATAAAGTCTGACACTGCCTCCACTGTTTCCCCATCTATTTGCCATGAAGTGATGGGACCAGATGCCAGGATCTTAGTTCTCTGAATGTTGAGCTTTAAGCCAACTTTTTCACTCTCCTCTTTCACTTTCATCAAGAGGCTCTTTAGTTCTTCCTCACTTTCTGCCATAAGGGTGGTGTCATCTGCATATCTGAGGTTATTGATATTTCCCAGCAATCTTGATTCCAGCTTGTGCTTCCTCCAGCCTAGTGTTTCTCATGATGTACTCTGCATATAAGTTAAATAAGCAGGGTGACAATATATAGCCTTGATGGACTCCTTTTCCTATTTGGAACCAGTCTGTTGTTCATGTCCAGTTCTAACTGTTTCTTCCTGACCTGCATACAGGTTTCTCAAGAGGTGGGTCAGGTGGTCTGGTATTCCCATTTCTTTCAGAATTTTGCACAGTTTATTGTGATCCACACAGTCAAAGGCTTTGGCATAGTCAATAAAGCAGAAATAGATGTTTTTCCAGAACTCTCTTGCTTTTTCGATGATCCAGCAGATGTTGGCAATTTGATCTCTGGTTCCTCTGCCTTTTCTAAAACCTATGCACCTTAGTCTGATTAATTTTCAGTGTCAATGGTAATATGTTCAAATCATATGTCTATAACCTTTATGTATGAAACAAAAAATATTTGTGAAATTTTAAGTATGCTTTGCATTAAATGCTCTTTCTTTATACATAGGCAAACAATTTTTATATATCTAGAATCATATGAGAGAAACACTATGTGCTTTGGCTCCAGAAATATTTAGATTCAAATTTTACCTCTAGGTACAATGTACACAGCTTCAGGGAATTCAACTACTATGAGCTTCAGTTTTCTGATTTCTAATGATTTTCAACTCTGAGCTGATAAGGTCATACGGATGATCAAATAAGATCATCTTTTCAGGACTGTGAGTTTTAACTGGAATAATATATTAAAGTGCCTAAGGTCTAATAGGCATTTTAGTGTTATTTATTCCCTAGTATGGGTAGCTAATTAAAAGTTGCTTTCATTTTTCTGTGCTGAATAAATGTTATAAGAATAAAGGGGTCACCTGTAAATATTTTACCATAGTAAATAATTAGCATTGTTTTAATGCTTGTAATTCAAATATTTAAGGATTAAATTTATTATATATAAGTAAAAAGAATTAATCCTGCAATTCTCAATACATTGTATGTAATACTATAACATGCTATTTTCCAAACATTTTGTAAAATGTGGCAATGTTTGAAATTTTCTTTAAGACTAAGAATATTTTAGTTGAAGCAACTTTACTGAGGAAGAAACAAGAAAAATATATGAGTAATTTAAGGTCAAACATACTGGAGAGAAATGACTTCTGGTAACCAGCCTGTGAGTGCATGAATCACTGTGAACTCTCCCAGTTCTCTCCTCTCTGCCACATGGATGCTGAAAAAGCAAAACACAATAATACCGTCAATAACATTTGAAAACAGGGAGAGGTCTGTAAAAGACAGGAATCTCTTAACAAGCAGTGATAAAAGAATAAATGGGGCTCCCCAGATGGCTTAGTGGTAAAGAATCTGCCTGCTGAAGCAGGAGAAGTAGGAGATTTGGTTCAATCCCTGAGTCAGCAAGATCCCCTGGAGTGGAAATGGCACCCCACTTAAGTATCCTTGCCTGGAAAATTCCATGGACAGAGGAGCCTGGTGAGCTGCGGTCCATGGGGTCACCACGAGTCAGAACGACTGAGCAGACACACACACGCACGATAAGAATAAACGTAGGGGTCCCACTGGTTATAAATGACGGCATAAGAATATACTTTTCCAACAGTCAGATGACTTGTTTTGATAAGGCATTACCCTGGTAGCTCAGTTGGTAAAGAATCCACCCGCAATGCAGGAGACCCTGGTTCGATTCCTGGGTCAGGAAGATCCCCTCGAGAAGGGATAGGCTACTCCCTCCAGCATTCTTGGGCTTCCCTTGTGGCTTAGCTGGTAAAGAATCCTCCTGCAATGCAAGAGATCTGGGTTTGATGCCTGGGTTCGCTGCCTGGGTTGGGAAGACCCCCTGGAGTAGGGAATGGCTACCCACTCCAGTATTCTGGCCTGGAAAATTCCACGGGAAGAGCCTGGCAGTCTACAGTCCACGCGGTTGCATAGAGTTGGACACAACTGAGCTACTCACACTTCGCTTCACTTCATATATATAGATGATACATAATCTCTTCTGTATATTCCACGTATTATCACGTTCTTTTAAAAATAGGGCAGTGTCTTTCCTCTTTGGAGTTTCAGTAATTATCATAAGTTTCCTATGAGTCTGTATATTAAACCAGTCTCACACATGGCAGGACAAGACAGGCATCAGACATTTTTGATAAAATCCTTAAATAATTTTTGAGAAGCCGGAAACATCCATTCTATCTTGTACAAAAGAGTCGATCTGTCACTATGGCATAAAGTCAGTGAGACTGTGATTGATTAAATATCACTCTTCTTATTTTAATCCTTTACTTTTAATATTTTTCTGAAGTGATTAGTCTATTTTCAGTAACACGCACAAATGCTATATCTATATTTTGCTCAGGAATCAGAGCTTCAGTTCCATGTTATGCCAGTGGTGGTGACTGATGGTATTATTGGGATACAAGTTTTTTAATTCAGAAAGAAATCTTAGTCACACAGTCAATCATTTAGAAATTTATATTGGTTTTTTGTTTGCAGATTATAAACTGTGATGTGTCCACATATCTCCAAGATAACAAGTATCTATTGGAATAGATGTTCACAGTCTAACCTCCTCTTTGAATAATCATATTTAGGAGGTGACTGTGTGAAGCTCATTAAAGTAATGTTTTTTCCTCTGCACATGTCACAGTGATATTTAACTAACTACTAAATATTAATTTTTAGTGTAGAAAGCTAAAACTCACATTAAGAAACTCACTATCTACTGTAAATTCTGAGAAAAACTTTTGGACAAATATAAATTGGACCATGTAGTGATTTCCACTTCAAGGTCTAACAAGCATCCTACATTAAGTCTGGTCCTTTATTCACAAGTTGGATTTGTTTGTTTTTCAAAAATAACCATAATGCCATTTCTTGAGTTGCTTTAAAATTCTACTGTAGCTTTAAGAGAGATAAAAATGCCACTCCAATTATCCGGGTCATGCATTTACTGCTTCACTGGCCTGGTTGTTCTTCTCAGGACTTCAAGTTAGATCTGAGAATTAGGAACATTATTTCCTTTCAAAGATAAACAAACATAGTTGTTACCATTTTAAATACTTAGTAGTATTCAACTGTCTAAGTGCTTAGAGTGGAGCTTTTTAAAATGATTGAAATTAAGGGTTGCAAACTGGGTAACACAAATCCCAGATAGAAAATTGAGGGTTGGTAACAGAAAAGAGAGATGAAGAGGGTGGCGGTAGGAGGGGCTGTTTTTGTTTGTGTGGCTTTGGGAGAGAAAAAGGAAGCTGAGCCAAAAGAAAACCACAGAAAAGCAGACCAGGCTTCTGCCTGACATAGCTGTGTATAATAATAGAAGGGGAGGGGGCTGAGCTTGGAGCCAGTGGCTGGAGTGGCCTGTTAGAGCCAGCGGGTGTGTTCTGCTGAAAAGGCCCTGCTGTGATGAACTGCAGGAGGGGGAAGGGTAGCACATTCAAGCTGGTGCACTGTGTGTGAGAATTCTCCCACGGATTGCAGACGCACAGTTGCCTTGCATTGGCAGCTCAGGTATCAAAGCTTTTTGCATCACTCAGGCCAGAATAAAGCACTAGGGGTAAAGAACGCACCTACCAATGCAGGAGATATAAGAGATGCGGGTTCAATCCCTGCCTCAGGAAGATCCCCTGGAGAAGGAAATGGCAACCCACTCCAGTATTCTTGCCTGGAAAATTCCATGGACAGAGGAGCCTGGTGGGTTACAGTCCCTGGGGTTGCAAAGAGTCAAACACCACTCAGACAGCTTAGCACTGGCACAAGGACCAGAATAGAAGGACCACAGTCTGCAAGAGGAAGCTGAGACACGTCTTGCATAGGTTGGTGCAGGAATATAAGACACAAGCAGATTTCTCGGGAATATTGAAGGAAACATGCTAGCTTTCATTGTGAATGTATAAAAGGACCAGTGTTACCTAAACCATGAGGAACACATGGACATCCTTCAAAAGAGATTAGATTATCAAGATTAGCAAATGATGGCTGCATACACAGAGCCTAAGACTTTAACTGGACCCAGGATACACTGGAGTCAGAAATGGCAACCCGCTCCTGTTTTTCTTGGGAAAAATCCCATGGACAGAGAAGCCTGGTAGGCTACAGTCCATGGGGTTGCAAAAGAGTTGGACAGGACTTAGTTAGCAACTAAGCAACAACAACAGGACATATATTCAATAATTAGATGAACCAGTACTTCCCCCTACCAAATAACTTCTTTCTCTCGTTAAACCAAAACTTTACTTTCCATGACTGACTTTCCATTCATCATAAGAAAACACTGGATACAGAATCAGTTTTGAGCATTTTTCTTGGGGGAATTTTGTCTCATTGCTGGCTAACATAACACTTCAAATCAGTGGCTTTGGAATGTTTATTGCTATATTAGAAAGTTTACACTGTTTGGAGAAAATGCTTTTTAAAAATCATTTTTTGAAAAATAAAACTATGCAATATTGATGCATAGCTGTTGTTGCTGCTGCTTGCCATTTTTTTTTTTTACACGAGTGGGTGATAATTCTTTATTCTACTTACTCAACATTTGCCAGCTTAATGATAGCTTTACACAAAAGCATTGGCCAAAGTTCAAATTCATAGGTTGTAGCTGGAAGCAGTAGATTATTTACTTCATCAAAAGGCAGAAAGTCATCAATAGTTATCTTTCTCCAGCAACCCTAAAGATGAGAAGAAAGGAATATACCATCAGTAATTTACATTATTTTTTCACACACAATCTTGTAAACTGGTGACATTATTATTTATAATTTTTACAATTTTATTTTATTTTATAAAATTTATAATTTTATTTTATAATTGTTATTTTATTTTAGCATCTTATGTCTAATGACTCACCTACTAGTATTGTATACTACTCTGAGAATTTTAGCTTATTTTTTTCTTTATTGTAATTAACACGTCCATATCTATATCTATAGTGTTATTATTTATGAGGTCTTTTAGCACATTCTTGGATGCCCCATCCTACATAATGGAGTAAATTGAACTATTTCAAAAAGCAAAACCAAAACATCATGCAATCATGGATAAGTTTAGGCACAATTAAATAACTATTTGTAGTCAGAATGCAAATTCTCCAAATGTAACTTTAGTGATGATTTTTTATCCTCATAGGCTCAGTGAGATTATACTTCCAATTACATATACTCTTACTCCTAATTAAAGATATATTTTGAACATAAAGTTAGTTAATTCTTTATCTAATAAAATCATGATATATTTACCTATATATATCACTTCATACTTAAAAGTTTGAGATAAATGATAAAATTAATGATCGTGAGCTCAAACTCCTTTAAACTGGTTTTACATGTGAGATTTTATTTTGAATTCATTCCTTTTCCCAAGAAACATTTTTCCACAGTGATACAAGCCTTGTGAACTCAAAGATCTGCATAATACATGGCTTATACCTATACCATTGAACTGTTTATAGTCTAGAGAGGGAGGGCCTATAGGAAAATAATACAAAATGTAATATGTAATATGCTTCAAATGCTCTGGAATAAGATAGGAAAATGTGACTAATTTGCTCAGGAGATGTCTTCACAGGAAGTTGACATTTGAATTCAAGCCTCAACGAACAGTATACTTTTCCTAGGTAGATAGGAACAGTAGGGTGAAAATGTCTTCTTCTTATGACACTTGTAACTGAACTCACACTACACTGCTTAGTGGTTATGTGACTTTTTATTTCTTTCCTTGTGGATAAAGTAGAGCAAGACAGGTTTGAAGGAACAGGTATCTAGCTATTCTCTCTTCTAACTTCAGGTGAAACAACTCAAAGTAATACACAGTAAAACTGACTGGTTTGATCTCCTTGCTGTCCAAGGGATGAATACATAAATGAAATGTTACGTATATATAAATACAAATAATTTTTGCATGTGGTATTTTTTGGACCTAACATTTTTGCATTTGGTAATTTTTGGACCTATAAAAGTAGCAGATATTAAGAAGAGGTGGCAAGAATACCCAGAAGAACTATACAAAAAAGGTCTTCATGACCCAGATAATCACGATGGTATGATAATTCACCTAGTGCCAGAGATCCTGGAGTGTGGAGTCAAGTGGGCCTTAGGAAGCGTAACTATGAACAAAGCTAGTGGAGGTGATGGAACTCCAGTTGAGCTATTTCAAATATTAAAAGATGATGCTGTGAAAATGCTGCACTCAATATGCCAGCAAATTTGGAAAACTCAGCAGTGGCCACAGGACTGGAAAAGGTCAGTTTTCATTCCAGTCCCAAAGAAAGGCAATGCCAAAGAATGCTCAAGCTACTGCACAATTGCACTCATCTCACACGCTAGGAAAATAATGCTCAAAATTCTCCGGTCAGGCTTCAACAGTACATGAACCATGAACTTCCATATGTTCAAGCTGGATTTAGAAAAGGCAGAGGAATCAGAGATCAAATTGCCAACATTTCGGATCATCACCAAAGCAAGAGAGTTCCCGAAAAACATCTACATCTGCTTTATTGACTACGCCAAAGCCTTTGAATGTGTGGATCACAAAAAAATCTGAAACATTCTTCAAGCGATGGGAATACCAGACCACCTGACCTGCCTCTTGAGAAACCGGTATGCAGGTCAGGAAGCAACAGTTAGAACTGGACATGGAACAACAGACTGGTTCCAAATCGGGAAAGGAGTATGTCAAGACTGTATATTGTCACCCTGCTTATTTAACTTATATGCAGAGTACATCATGAGAAACGCTGGGCTGTAGGAAGCACAAATTGGAATCAAGATTGCTGGGAAATATCAATAACCTCAGATAATGCAGGTGACACCACGGTTATGGCAGAAAGTGAAGAAGAACTAAAGATCCTCTTGATGAAAGTGAAAGAGGAGAGTGAAAAAGTTGGCTTAAAGTTCAACACTCAGAAAACTAAGATCATGGCATTTAGTACCATCACCTCATCGCAAATAAATGGGGAAACAGTGGAAACAGTGAGAGACTTTAATTTTTTGGGCTCCAAAATCACTGCAAATGGTGACTGTAGCCATGAAATTAAAAGACTCTTGCTCCTTGGAAGAAAAGTTATGACCAACCTAGACAGCATATTAAAAAGCAGAGACATTACCAACAAATGTCTGTCTAGTCAAAGCTACGGTTTTTCCAGTAGTCATGTATGGATGTGAGAGTTGGACTACAAAGAAAGCTGAGCACCGAAGAATTGATGCTTTTGAAATATAGTGTTGGAGAAGACTCTTGAGAGTCCCTTGGACTGCAAGGAGATCCAACCAGTCCATCCTAAAGGAGATCAGTCCTGGGTGTTCATTGGAAGGACTGATGGTGAAGCAGAAACTCCAATACTTTGGCCACCTGATGTGAAGAACTGGCTCATTTGAAAAGACCCTGATGCTGGGAAAGATTGAAGGCAGGAGGAAAAGGAGATGACAGAGGATGAGATAGTTGGATGGCATCACCAACTCAATGGACATGAATTTGGGTAAACTCTGGGAGTTGGTGATGGATAGGGAGGCCTGGCATGCTGCAATCCATGGGGTTACAAAGAGTTGGACACAACTGAGCGATTGAACTGAACTGACTAAATTTTTGTCACTGCGTGTAAATGATGTATATAGGACATTTTTTTATTGAGTTTACTCTGTTAGTGCTGCATAATTTTAAAAGACCATCAAAATGTTTAATTATAGAATCCTTGTATAGAAAGATGCTTTTTTGTTAAGTTAAAGATAAGTTAATAAAAGCTACTTTAGAATATATATTGAAGTCACTCAGTCGTGTTCGACTCTTTGTGACCCCATGAACTGGGGCCTACCAGGCTTCTCTGTCCATGGGATTTTCCAGACAAGAATACTGGAGTGGATAGCCATTTCCTTCTCCAGGAGATCCTCCCGACTCAGGGATTGAACCTAGGTCTCCCGCATTGTAGGCAGACGCTTTACCATCTGAGCCACCAGAGAAGTCCACTTTAGAATAGTCATGCTCAAATTTTAATCTTTTCTGTACTTCAATTGCAGGTCATGATAACTATTGGCTATATATATATTTATACCCTCTTCCTCCTATCACCAAGCTGAATAGAAAATAAAAAATATGTTTAATAAATAATAGTTCAAATCACAATTATGAAAAAAATCAAGCAAAGTGTAATCAGAGACGAGAGATTTCAAAAAAAAATTTGAGTGGTCATAATTATATAAATGAGACTATTTCCCCCGATGTTTATATTTTCTCCTATTTATATAATTTTTAATTTCCCCTTATTTCTACTCTAGTAACAAGTGTGCTCTCCCCACTCAGGGCAGAGCTCTGACTTCCACACTTGATCCGAAGTAAACAAAGCAGTTTCTCTCCCCTGCAGAGTCAATGAGAAGAACTGACTTCCATCCTCCTTCCTTCCTTTTCTTCAGGAAACAGGAGATGTCTGGCCTGGAAGAAACTATTATTTCCATATCCTACCCATGCAGTAGAGCACATTTTCCCCTCCTTAGGTGGCAGCAAGGAGACTTGAGATGGTTAACAAAACAGCACTAGTCAGGTTTTATAAATTAAACTGAGATTTGAAAAAAAAGCTCACAAAAGTGATCCAGGGTGTACATTACAAATCTAAACAGGCTGACTACCTGCTAAAATAGAAATTTCAATTAGAAACCAAAGTCATTAAGATATAACAGCAGTAGTATCCAGGAAAACTCTCCAAAATGTCTCCTCATACCAAAACACAGGAATATCTTAATTTCAGTGAGAAAATACAATCTACAGACCAGAAAGTCAAAATGACAGAAAAGCTGGAATTTTTAGGCTTGAACTATAAATCTGCTGTTAAAATATGCTCCAACAAGTAATTATGAACACTCTTGAAACAAAAAAATGAAACTCTCAGCAAAGTGATAGAAAATATACAAGAGAACAAAATAGAAATTTTGAACTTAGTATTAAACAATAAATAAACCTGTTAATAGCAGAAAGCAAATTTCAGAGAAATTAGTGAACAGCAAGTTAAATCAATGGAAATTATGAGCAATAAGGGAAATACAGATTTAAAAATTAATATGAGCTTCAGGGACTTGTGAGACAATGGAAAATATATAATATGCTATTTGTGTCAAAACACACACACACACACACACACACACACACACACACACACACACACACACACAAAGGTACAAAGAATATGAATATGGAGCTGCAATAGGTTTGAGGAAAGATTGAAAACTCCCCAAATTTGTCACAACATAGTCTTATAGATTTAAGGGGCTCAGAATGTTCAAAACAGGATAATGTCAAAGAAATCAACACTGAGGAATCTATACACCTCAAATTCAAACTTCTAGAAACTCGAGACAAACACAAAGGCCTGAAAGCAGCCTATGAGAAGACTGCCTACAGGAGCAAAGCAGATTGCTTTCCAGAAACGACAGCGGCCAGAAGAAAGGAGCACACTTACTGCTGAAAGAAAAACAATTGCCGCCCCCGAATTCTGCACTGAGCGAAAATACTTTTAAAGACTAAAGGTGAAATAAAGGTGTTTTCAGATAAAGGGAAGAGAGAATGATTTGTCAGCAGGCAACTGGTTGAAAAAGAATGGCAAAAGGAAATTCCTCAAAGGCGAAAGAAAGAAAAATAAAAAGAAAATGGAACATTAGGCATGAAGAGAGAGTCAAGGAAAGAGTAAGCATATGATTAAATTATGGAGTATTCTTTCCCCCTTGAGCTTTTACAATTATATGTGACATTTAAAAGCAAAGGTTTTCATGAAGGTCTCAACAGATGTAGAGGAAACATTTAAGACAACTATGTTATGGATAGAGAGGTGTAAAGGAGTCTAAAGGTAGGTAAAATTATATTCCAATTTAAGCGGTAAAATGATATTACTGGACTATGTAATAAGCTATGTGTGTAGATTTTAATCCCTAGTGCTATCACTACCAAAAAAAATCCTCAAAAATACTAGGGATAATAATTCAAAAAGACACATGCAACCCAGTGTTCACAGCAGCATTATTCATAATAGCCAAGAAGACATGAAAATAGCCTAAGTGTCCATTGACATATGGATGGGTAAAGAAGATGAGGTATACATATATACAATGGAATATTATTCAATCATTAAAATGAAATACTGCCATTTGCAGACATAGGTGGACCTAGAGATTATTATACTAAGTGAAGTAAGTCAGACAAAAAAAAAATTACATGATATCACTTGTATGTGGAATCTACAAAATAATATAAATGAACTTACTCACAAAACAGAAACAGACTCACGGACATAGGGGGAAAAAAAGCAAAAAACTTATGGTTACCAAAGGGGAGAGAGGGTGAGGGGTAAATTGGGATCATGAGAATAACAGAAACACGCTACTGTATATAAATTAGATAAATAAGGATTTACTATACAGCACAGAGAATTATATTCAATTTCTTGTAATAACCTATAATGGAAAAGAATCTGAAAATTATATAGACATATATATATATATCCATAAAACTGAATCACTTTGGTAAAACTGGTCATAGCCTGAATGTCTGTCACTATGAAATTAGCAAAATATGTATCCAATTGTCTCCTGCTATGTGTAGGGGAACTGGTTCCAGAATCAGTCACATGTACCAAAATCTGGACACACTCAAGTCCTACAGTTGGCCCTCCTTCCTTATCTGAGGATTCAACCAAGGGCAGATCATAAATATATGGCTATATTTATTTTTAAAAAGTAGACTTTTAAGTGGACCTGGGCAATTCAAGCCTATGTTATTCCAAGGTCAACTGTAATTATTGTTATATTCAAGCAATGGAGTACAAGGTAGATCAACAAAAAATTAGCATAAAAAATGTCCATGGTTAGGGAAAACATACAGAATGATGAATACTATATGATCTTCTTGTTGGTACAGATTATATATAGTGTGTTTACATATATACTTTTAAGAAAAAAGCTTAAGAGGATAAACAGAGATCATTTACTATGATTGTCTAGGTAAGTAGACTCATAGGGACATTTCATTTACTAATTTAAACATTTTAATAGTGTTTGAATGTGTTTTAATAAAAGCATATATAGAGTTAATAATGGGTTTTCCTGGTGGCTCACTGGTAAAGAATCTGCCTACAATGCTGGAAACCCAGGTTTGATCCTTGAATAGGGAAGATCCCCTGGAGAAGGGGATGGCAACCCATTCCGGTATTCTTGCCTGGAGAATCCCATGGACAGAGGAGCCTGGTGGGCTATAGTCCATGGGGTCACAAAGAATTGGGCATATATTTTAATAAAAGCATATATAAAATTAATAATGATGAATTGAGAATAAAAAATTTCCATTTTGAAAATAAAAGTAATTGAATAATGGGAAAGCAATTTGTCATGGCATATGCCTTGAAAACACTGTTTAAAGAACAAAAGTGTCACTGGGTGTGAGAGACTTTGTTTCAAATGCTGACTGCAAACTCTGCCCAGACTGTGGGTTCGGGTATGAAAAACGCGATAGATAGGGTTTATGTGGGTGTGTCCTGCACCCACAGTTGAGTAAACTCCAAATTCTATAATAACATTGTGCTTAAAAAGTACAAAAGTTAATCAGAAATGAAAAATAGTATGCTTTTGTATGGAGAGAGAGATGACAATTGGGGAAAACCACTGGTCTCAATGTGTGTGTTTTCTTGCTTATTCGGAGATAAATGAAAGCACTCAGAGAAAGATTGCCAAGAGCAATACATATTTCAAGTGGAGAGCAATAATGTAATTGCTTTTTTCAAGGAGCCCAAGGAATGCTGACATTGGAAAGTACCGAGGAGACCACATGTAGCTCAGTAGCGGTGTTATCACTGCCAGGTGAAAGAAAAAAGAACTGTTTTGTGATACTGTTCTTCATGCTACCTAATCAATTTTTATCTGATTGATGTCAACGAACTTTGAGGCTATTCTCTTAGAATCCAAACTGGAAAAAAATGGGAATACTCTTACGGGAGAAACAATAGACTGGTATAAAAACCTGAACTTTAAGTGTCATGCCAAAAGTTTCTCTTTGGTTGGTTTACTTTGAAGAAGTGACTAAAAGTGAAAGTGTTAATCACTCAGTCCTGCCTGACTTTGCAACCCCATGGACTGTAGCCTGCCAGGCTTCTCTGTCCTTGGGATTCTGCAGGCAATAATACTGGAGTGGGTTACCATTCCCTTCTCCAGGGGATCTTCCCAACCCAGGAATCAAACTCAAGTTTCCTGCATTGCAGGCAGATTCTTTACCATCTCAGCCACATAAATGCTTCAAGGGGCAACAAGAAACAGGGAGAATGCATGTAAAAAGGCAGAAGGAGAAATCAATGCCCAGTAAGAAGCAAATAAGAAGGTGTCTATAAACGAAGGGGAAAAAAAGCAATTTGGAGCAGCCTTAAGGTGTACAAGACTGCACAGGGGAAGGAAAGCTGAGGTAGGGAAGAGAATGCATCTCCAGTACGTCATCGTGAATCACACAGTAGAAGGTGACAGAGAGTGTACGTATGAACACGTTTCTGAAATATCTGCAGTGAAAACTGAAGGATAGACACAAAAATACTGAATTAGAATTGGAAGAGGAAAAAGCCAGAAATTAAATTGTGTATGTCCAGAAAAGGAAATACATAGTGAAAATAACAATCCATTTTACCTTTTCAGAAATAATTTCCTCTAATTCTGTACTACACCTCATCTGGAAAGAGGTGTTGGCTCAGCCCTACCACCTGGGAATTAGGGGGAAAGAGGCCGAAATGTTTGCTCTTAGCCCAGAGAGAACAAGTGTCTACAGCTAGAAAACTAGGTGGCCATCTCTATTCCATCAACATGGTCTCTTAAACAGCAAAGTTCTTGTTTCTGTCTCTTTAAAAATTGCCTCTGTCTATCTATCCACTTTGCTGGTGGCTCAGACTATTAAGAATCTGCCTGCAGTTCGATCCTGGAGAAGGGAATGGCTACCCACTCCAGTACTCTTGCCTGGAGAATTCCATAGACAGAGGAGCCTGGCGGGCTACAGTCCATGGGGTTGCAAAGAGTAGGACATGACTGAGCCACTTTCACTTTTATCTATCCACTATCATCACTCAGTATTTTTCTATACCCTCTAGGGCTACAGTCCAACTTTAAAGAATGGATCAAAGTAGAAGAGAACTAGCAAGGGGTTATTGTAACTTGGCTTCTGTATTTACTTTACCAAAAAGAACTATAGATTGGGCCAACGGTGAAAGTAAGAATATATGTATGAACAAAAGCCCTGGGAAAATATAGCATCTAGAAAGCAATAGCTTAATATTCATATATATATGTGTGTGTGTGTGTGTGTGTGTGTGTGTATGTGTATCCTTGTATTAATGAACGCACTAAGTGGATACTTCATACTCAGCGCTATAGAGAAAAGTGAGGCAGATTCAGGGGAGACAGCATCAGGGTTTCGGGTAGGGTGGAGAGTGCTCAGAATGAGTGCCCGAAGTGTTAAACACAGGAGATACTTGGGCACTGGCTATTATATTCTAAAACAGGCTATCAGCTACTTTTTCCATATGTAAGCAAATGATCATTCACATAATCATGCATAAAGGAAAACAGACCTCAATATTGTTATGCCCAAAATTCACACATATATTCTAAGTAAATAAAATTTTGGAATGCATATTCCTTCTGAATGAAAGATGAATCAAAATAAAATGTTCAAGAGAATGGAAGATGTAGTAAAAACAAGCAAACAAAAAACAATGATGAGGGTTAAGGATTAACCCTTTTGTATATAGAATAAGGAATAAACAATTATAAATATGTGTTCAAAGATAAATACTAGTCGAAATGCTTACCCAGAAATGCTAAGAAAACATTGAAATGAGAGCAAGAGGTGCATTTTATTCTACAAAATCAAAGCAAACTATAAATTCCTTATAATAAAAGTAATATGGTATTGGAAGAGAACAAGGAAAACAAAAAGAAAAGAGAGTCCCAAATCAAACACAATTTCAAATTGGAAATTAGTGTATGATAAAAGCAGTTTTTAAAATAAATGGGTAAAAGGTAAAACAATGATATAAAATGCTGGGGCATCTGGCTGAGGTTTTTAAGTTAAAAAAAAAAAACAGTTCTTCATTTCTCACAGTAGATAAAACAAATGAAAGATCTAAACATTAAAATAAAACTAAAGGGAAATATTTTTTGTATTCTTGAAGTAATACCTTGTTTAAATGACAAATATCCTAGACTCTGTAAAGAAATATGATGACATAATTGACTACATAAAAATTACAAATCACAGTCAGGTGGAGGCCACATAGCTAAAAAGACTAATTTAAAAAGTGCTTCCTTTATATTCACATTTATTGTTACCTACAATGTATAAAGCCTTCCCAAGTGGCTCAGTGGTAAAGAATCTGCCTGCAATCAGGGGACAGAAGAGATATAGGAGACCATGGGTTCAATCCCTGGGTTGGGAAGATTCCCTGGAGAAGGAAATGGCAAAGTAAAGTTTGGGATGTAAATGGCCTGGGAAATCTCATGAACGGAGGAGCCTGGCAGGCTATAATCCATGGGCTTTCAAATAGTTGGAGACAGTTCAGCAGCTAAACAATAACAGTGTATAAAAGAATACAATTCCATAACAAAACTTCAAATAACCTGTTTTATAAGTAGGCATTAGGGAGATAACCAGAGGAACTAAGCAAGTTTGGGCAATTGAACCACAGCAGGGTCATATTGTGAGAGAATTGGGTGGAGAGGTGCCTGTGATCACTACATCCCCTCAAGTTTTGCATCTGAACTCAAGATGGGCAGGAGAGCATCTGGGAGGCTGACCGTGGGCTTCTCCCCCTGACTCTACCAAGGGTTAGGAGGAGGAAAGATCCATTCCTTTGGCTTCCACAATAGGAGGCAGCAGTGGGGAAAGAGAGGAGCAAAGAAAGAATACAGGAAAGAGGGGAGGAAACTAATAGTGTTGAGAATCTACTATTTGTCAGGACCTTGTCCGGTTCTTTTACATAATTACCACATTCTATCATTCCCTGTATTTGTTCCAGGACATACCGCAAGCCTATTCTCTTGAGGGAGATCGTCTCTCTGACTTTGTGTGCAAGGCACCCTGAGGGGTCCACGTGGCCCTAAGAATGGACCTGGAGATACTGAAGACGAGAAAAGCTTTCTGTCAAGTCTCATTGAGCACAAATAAGACCATGCCCTTCAGAGATGAGTGCCAGCAAGGGGCCTACCACATAAACACATGGAGCTAATCACATCTCAGTGCTCAGCAGTTTAGCATCATTCCCCACACGCCATTCCTCAGGTGAAACTGAAGAGGGACCAGAAGAAGTCACTGGACATGGGGTTGTCTTTCTGATTCCCAGCCCTCTTTCCCGAGAACTATACCATCTAAAGAGGCAGGTTAAATGACTGTGTCAGACTGACATTTCTAAATTGGATGAAATTCATTTTTAAAAAGCTTCTGAATTCAGGAAGGTGTAGGTTTCTGAGGAATCTGTACAGTTAAAGAGAAATCACATTTCCTTTGCAAAATGGTATATAGTGTTAATAAACATTGACCCCTATCCAGGAGGAAATTACAAAAGATAGAAGGATGTCAGCGAGCAGAGAGAGAGAGAAAGAAGCCAACAGGGTTAGTTTAGTGTTCTGCTGACGCTGTTTTGAAATTCTTGATAATTTTGAACTTCGTCCCAACTCAAGTTTGAGCAAATGTGCAGAAGTGGGGCTAAATACTCATGCATACGACCTCCTCACTCTTCCCGTGTTTACTTTCTTTCTGTAATCTTACACTGTCCTCTGTGTATCCACATTCTTAATGACATATCCTCCCTCTCACTCCTCTGTACACAAGTAATACTCTGAAGTCTGCTCTGTCAAATCTGCCTCCTGATTGGTCAACATAGAAGAATAAAGGGATTTAGGAAGTTATTTTCTCTAATAACACTTTGACTTTCAATGTCTCGAAAAAAAGGTCTTATTAAAAGGTCGTATAAAAAAAAAATAAATCCAAACTCCCATTTTGGATATCAAAGGCTAAGATTCCCTTCTCTACCTTCCTACTGTACATGCTCAATTGCTAGGTCATGTCTGACTGTTTTGCAACCCCACAGACTCCTCTCTCCATGGGATTTCCCAGGCAAGAATACTGGAGTGGGTTGCCATTTCCTTCTCCAGCGAATCTTCCCAACCAGGGATGGAACCCGCATCTCCTGCACTGGCAGGCAGATTCTTTACTGCTGAGTCACCTGGGAAGCCCCTTCCTACTGTAATAATCCTATTGATTCCTAGGCATTGACCTTTCAACTTTCCCCACCCTAGGAAGAATAGATGGCTCCGGCTCCTTAAGGAGAAAGCCATGTTCTTACAAATACACAATAGCATGATTTACTTTCCTCATTAACTCAAATGTTCAGGAATACTTTCCGTCTGTTACCAGGCCCAGCTTCATGGGTAAGTGACCTGTGCAGTCACATGGGACCCCACACTCTGAAGGACCTCATGCTTTACTTAAAGTGTTGATATCACCATCTTGAAACGGCTAATAACTTTTGAACAAGAGACTCTACAATCCCATAGCTGGGCTTGCCTGTGGCTCTGGGCCTTTAGAAAAGAGCATTCCACCATGATAAACCCAAAGGTACTTAATATAATCTAGCATTGCTCAGTGGGGTGTGAGTCTACTTTGTTGTGTTAATTAAGGGGTTTTGAATTCTCTATTTGTGTTTCTTACTATCCCATTTGCTTCGTTTCAGGCGAAAGCAAAATATTTCCTGTGTCAAAGTGAGATTTGTCAACATGAAAACAAATATCAAGTTCAGGGTAAAAAATGGATCAGATCAGGCCCTTCAGTAGTAGCAAAGAGAGGACTGGATCACATTTTAGCTCAGACACTGTTTCCTGCCCATGGCCTTGATGCCACATCAGAGAGGGCAGAGCCCTATGCATCCACCTGCCTAGCCAGCCCGCCCACCTGGGAGGTCAGAGGCAGCAGAGGACTGCCCCTCTGTGGTCCCAGCAGCACTAGCTTTAGAGAGGGAAGTAAGTCAGAAAGAGAAAGACAAATATCATATATTAATGCATATATGTGAAATCCAAAAAAAACACAATGGTATGGAAGATCTTATTTACAAAGTGGAAACAGAGACACAGACGTAGAGAACAAACATATGTATATCAAGGGGGGAGGGGTGGGGTGGGGTGAATTGGGAGATCGGGACTGGCATATATGCACTATTGTACTATGTGTAAAAGAGATAACTAACGAGAGCATACTGTACAGCCCAGGGAACTCCAAGTGCTCGGTGGTGACCTCAAATGGGAAGGAAATCTGAAACAAAGGGAATACATGTGTATGTATTGCTGATTCATTTTGCTATACAGTGGAAGCTAACCCAACATTGTAAAGTAACTATACTCCAATAAAAATTTTAAAAAATATATATAAACATTTAAAAAATAAATAGCACAGGGAACTGGTATCACAAAGGATGCAACTGTGTTCTTTGAAATCTCAAATTACATATGTAGGACTTTCCCCCCAGTAGGTACACAGTTGACAGCCTTTATAAACTGTCTCATCTTCTATTAGCTTCTTTAAAAACAGGTAAGAGAATATATTGCAATGTGAAAGACACACAAATGTTAACACATGTGTATAAGAACTTACCATCCAGTAAAGCTTCACTACATACTTTCCATAGCTATTAAACAAGGGCACGTGACCCTTCACAGCCTTGCATAGAGAGTATATGTGTTCCCAGGGCTTCCAGACCAGAAGAGGCGGTTCCCCTGTTGTTCCTTTAAAATAATTGGTCAAAGCACTCCCATTGAATATCTTCCACACAGCATAGATTTCGCTGATAATCCATCTCATTAGCTAGAGGTAAAAACCAGTAGTGTTCATTAGTTATTTTTCAATTGTTGGCACTGTAATTTTGGGAGTGGGTGGCATTTGAAAATCTACTTCCAGTAGTACTATTAGATTCTATGTGTAATATATTCTACATTTTTATTTCTGACCTACAGAATAAGGTCATATGTCTTGCTTTTGTTCTCAGAAAATATAGTCATAATACAAGCTAAAAATCCTTAGCTAAGAGCTGTCTTTCAGAGTAAATAGTCGGTGATTTGACACTGACCACCATGTTAGCTGTGTGTGTGTGTGTGTGTGTGTGTGTGTGTGTGTGTGTGTGTGTGACAGAAAAGGAGAGAGAAGGAAGGAAGGCTGAATGCTTCTGAGAGCAATGGTGGCTTTATTTTGAATTGTTATAAAAGATTAAGCTGTGAAAGTGAACACATTAGTTACTCAATAGTGTCCAACTCTTTGTGAGCCTATGAACTGCAGTTCACCAGGCTCCTTTGTTCATGGGATTCTCCAGACAAGAATACTGGAGTGGGTTGTCATGCCCTCCTCCAGGGGATCTTTTCAGCTCAGGTATCGAACCCAAGTCTTTTAAGTCTCTTGCATTGGCAGACAAGTTCTTTACCACTAGCGCCACCTTATTGAGCTGCTATTCTGTAAATGTGAGAATTTGAGAAGAAAATGATCCTTCTATGTCAATAAGATCAATTAGACAAGCAATGAGACATGAAAAAGAAGTAAAACTGAGCACACACTTGAATACACTCTAAGTCCCATATTCATGGAAAAATGAATGCTCCCAGTAAAACTCCCACCTGCAAGGTTTTCGCCAGGCAGCAAGGCACAGTAAAGAGTTGAACTTCAGAGTATGTTTCACTGCCTGGTTTGTAAGGAGATTCAATACTTGAGTCTGAAGTCATAAGATTTATATTTTTCTTAATTTGGTTATCTAGAAAGCTTCTTAAAGGTAGGTTAAGTTGAAAAAGGCAAATCAGATATCCTCCTATGTACCTGGAGATTTTACTATAGAATTATTTTATACTTCCTTTGTGGAATCCAAACTATGATACAAATGAACCTATCTACAAAACAGAAATAGACTGATAGACATAGAGACAGTCTTGTGGTTGCCAAGAAAGAAGGTGGGGGAGAAATGGGACTGGGTGTTTGGGATCAGCAGATGCAAACTATTATGTATATAATGGATAAATAACAAAGTCTTACTGTATAGTACAGTGAACTATATTTAATGTCTTGGGATAAACCATACAGAAAAAATATACAAAAGAATGTATATGTAATACATGTTGAATTGAATCACTTTGCTGTACATCAGAAATTAAGACAACATTGTAAATAAACTACACTTCAATAAAAATAAATAAATAAAACATTTTACATGTCCATGGAAAATATGCTAAAGCCTTTAGAATTCATAAAATATAAAACGATTCAGAGACAATTTTATACTACTCAGTACAACCTGACCAAAAAAATAAATATTTTGATTTTAGTATTGGGCAAGATGTTAAAGATAAGAAAGACAAAATGTTTGAATCAATAATAACTACACCCCTATGACTAGGTCTTTGGAGAAAATAATGAAAAAAAAAAAATCCCTGTTTCTGACCTAACTACCTCAGGGAAGTGGAACAGGTCTACTTATGATGGATAGAACCCAGGGTGGAGAGGGAGAAGGTGAGTTCCCACAGGCTGTAGGACTGCTGTGCTGAAAATCTGTCTTGTATAGGTGAGGTATTACGTTTGAACTGAATCTCCTGATTCCTCCACATTGGCAAGTCAAACACCACCAGACACCCTACTCTTGGGCATGAGGTAGGCTTAGACTGGCAATAACTTTATGTTAATTGCTAGGTACATGGATCCAGAAGAGAAATGCCCAATAAGAACCTGACTACCCTGGTCCATGGCACAGGCAGTGCTATTAACATCTCCTCCACTGACTCTCTTGCTAAACTCAAAGAGCTTCTCTTCCTCTTTGAGTGTCTGGATATGAAATATTCAGTTATACTAAAATTTAAAAGTGAGCAAGAGCACTGAAATTGACCACCCGGGAGTTGTTTAAGCAGGTCCAGAAGGCATTCTTCAAGGAGCTTTTTGGTTCATACTTCCCCAACCTACCTCACTGCAGAGTAAATGCTCATTGGCTGAAAACAAGTCAAATAGGATTTCATTTTTCACAACCACTGGAGCCTGAAATAAAAATATATAGAGAGAGATATTGCTCCTTGGGAAAAATAAAGGAAATTTAGTTTACTGATACAATTTGGCCTACATACAGGCCAAATTTGATTTCGTTTCTCACAGAGGAATTGGAAGAAATAAAAAAATAAACATATTATTCTATAAGATAACCTCTGATAGAGCTGTGACATTAATTTAATAATGTAATGCCTATAAAGTACAGTATTTTAACATAATAAAATGTTGTAAGATGTAACATATGCAGATAAATTTAGCATGCATACACACACACAGAGTTTAAAACCTGATTTGAAATTTAAATAAACCCTTCAAGTTAAACCTGAAGCTTACTTAACATCTGGTAGCTAGAAAAATCGCTTCATCTTAGATGAAAAATATTAACTGAGACAGCTTTTAAAAATCTTGTTTGACTTCAAATCTTGTAATAACTTTTAAAGTTAATTTTGCGGTCATTATTTAATTTGTATATATCTAAAGTTGCTTTTATATATTAAGATCAGTAAAGGAAAAAGATAATAGGGAAAAATATGACATGTAGCAAATTTTTTAAATTAGTTACAATTAATATCAACTTTATATATTTAACATACCAAATTAACATGCAAATGACTTTGATTAGCAAAGTAGATTTTTATAGAAACTCAATCATCTGTATAACTAGTACCTTGAAAACTCAATAAAGTACTTTCAAATGTCTGAGAGAAATTTACCTACAACTACCCTGAAGGCCGGAATTGACTCTTAAGTTCATAACTTACAAGCATAATTTATAAAATTACATACATATAAGGTGTCAAGAACATATATATATATATATATATATGAATATATATATATATGAACATATATATATATATATTTTTTTTAGTGGCTTCTCTGGCAACTCAGCAGTAAAGAATCTACACTGGAGACACAGGAGATATAGGTTCGATCCCTGGGTCAGGAAATGGCAACCTACTCCAGTATCCTTGCCTGGGAAATCCCACGAACAGATGAACCTGGCAGGCTACAGTTCATGAGGATGCAAAGAGTCAGATATGACTTGGTGACTAAACAACAATATATATTCAGTAAATTTTATATAGAAAGGTCATTATTGTTTTACAATATTTTTGTCTAAACTTTATGTATGTCCATATTTATTGGCTCAGGTGGTAAAGAATCTGCCAGCAACACAGGAGACCCAGGTTCGATCCCTGGGTCAGAAAGATCCCCTGGAGAAGGGAATGGCACCCCACTCCAGTATTCTTGCCTGGAGAATCCCATGGACAGAGGAGCCTGATGGGCTACAGTCCATGGGATCCCAAAGGGTTGGACACAGCTGGGTGACTAACACTTTCACCTTTTCTTGTCCATATTTAATGTCTCAAAATCAAATGTGTTTATCACTGTGGACTCAGCCAATACAACTTGGCCAGCACTATTCTAAAACTTAACTGCTTGGCTGGACTTTCAGTTCTGGTTGCTCTGGTCCACTCCCAGCATGACAGACCAAGAGAAGGGGTCAGTGCAAAGGGAGAGAGGTAAGGAGATGAAGGACAGTATTTCAATAAGGTGGAAGTGTCACTGTCAACAAAGAATACATTTATTTTTAGTACCAGTACCAGTATTTTTCTCTCAGACCTAAGGTATGCTAAAAAGGTAGAAAATTTTCCTACTTATTCAAACTTACAACACTCTCACTTCATGGAATTTATATTCTTCATTTGCTTGGAATGTAAATTCTGTACTTATAGTGAGTAGAGCCTGAGTATTACTAATAATACATACATATTAAGTGAATTGTATTAACATCACAGAATTTACATTCTTCATTTCAAAGTCACCTAACAATATAACTAATTTAAAAATATGGTTTGTATAAATTTGATTGATTTTATTTAAAGTGTTTTACAGACAGGCATTGAAAAAGTACTCTGATGGACAAAGATGTACTTTGTTATTTTCTTATTTTAATAAATATTTCAGATTTAGTGTTTCTGACTTTCTTAACTAATAATAATAATTGAAAATATGATGGATAAATTGTATTTTCTTCATTAGTAGCAGTGTTTCTAAAACGCTTAGAAATAAAATCACTTTGCATAGAAACAGATGCAATGAATTCCATAATCACAGAAGAATCTGCTCCATTTTAATCTTTTGACTAGCATTAAGTGCCTAATTTAGCCTACTAGTTTTCTATGCATTAAATGAAAGTGGGAAGATTCAAGAAGGGAAAAAAGACATTAGTGATAATTAAGCCCTTAAAAATACCAAATATGTTCAAACTAACATAGCTATTAATTAGGAAGATAGATCAATGTGTCTAAAGCTTTAATGTATATAAGCACTATTTAAAATGAAGTACTATTTAAAATGAAGTTTTCTTGGGTGATGTCCACATCAGTATAATTCAAATGGAGTTCAGATATGAAAGTGGCTCTTGGAAAATGCTTCAAAAATTCCTGGAAGAGAGAAATCCAAGTGCTATTCTCTTGGACTGGAAAATTAATGTTAATGAACTCTAACCTAAAAAGACCTTTACATAAGATAAGAAGCAGAGAGGAGAAAGTGTGTCAGGATTTAAGGAAAAACTTTGTGCAACATTTTAGGTTATAATTTGACATTATGCAGAGAAGAAGGAACCTGGGGGCCTTAAACAAATGTCAATATTCTTTCGGAAACCAGTACAAACTATATTGATACATACTTATTTCTAATTTAAATTCCAAAAGTAATTATCTTTTCTTGCTAGATACCACAGGAAAACTACCTTATTGTTTTTAAAATGCAAATTTCCAAAACTAGGATATTATATCTCATAGCTAATGCAAATTTTGTTTAATAGTAAAATTATCTCTTACCCGATTGATTAAAAAATCCTGTGGGCGTTTCCAGGAATAAATTTTCAATGATGATGGTAACTCAATTTTTCCTTCAGGGTCTTCAAAAAAATGCTACATAAAAAAATGTGTTAAGATTTTTCTCTACATAGTTTTATTAAAATAAAAACAACTCTATCCCAATAAAAATGAATATATCAAATGAACCTGAACAATAAAGAAGCATTTATAGAGGAATTTGTGTGACTGTTCTCAGAGCTAGTTCATAAAGTACTTAGAGAATATTGCATTAACATTGCTGTAATTAATTAATGAAACCTTGGCTATTACATAGCATTTTGATTGCGGAGGAAGTAGTCCAAACAAGCATGAGCTGCTTTGGAGTGTGAATTAGGTATGGTAGGGAGACAATTTTGAATGGGCCAGTAAGGCCATATTTTCCGCTGAAAATATTGGTTTTTTAAATCTAAGTAAAGAAGATTTAAAAAATATTTACTTATCTTTCAATGGTTAGAATCATAAAAAGGATTACATGTAAGTGAAATTTGTACCTTTGACTTGACTTTGATTTATTAATCATTTTAATTAAACTTATTATTTTGGTGTAATCACGATTCATAAACCATTGTATGAAATGATACAGAGAATTCTTTGGTTCTCCATCCAATTTCTCCAGTAGTAACACCTTAAAAAACTGTAGTACACAATTAGGATATTGACATTGACACAGACAAGATTACAGAAAAGTTCCATCAGTACAAGGAGCCTCGTTATATCTTTGTATAGCCACAGGCACCCTCCAACTCCCCAGTCTGTGTTTAATCCATACCACTTGGCAATTGCTAGTTTAGTCTTGACTTTTATAATTTTGTTATTTCAGTAATGTTATATGAATAGAACCAGATAGTCTGTAACCCTTTGGATTTATTTTATTTCTCTGCCTAATTCCCTGGAGATTCAATCCATTCAAGTTTTTGCATGTGTTAATAGTTCGTGGTTTATTGCTGAGTAATATTTCATGCTACAGATAGATATTTGTTCATTTACCATCAGCCCATTGAAAGACATCTGAGCTGTTTCCAGTTTCAGGTTGTTACTAATAAAGCTACAATGAACATTGTGTACAGGTAATTGTTTTTTGTGTGAACATAAGTTTCCATTTTTCTGGAACAAATGCACAGTAAGGAAATTAATTCATTAGTTTTTGACCCCCAACTATGGATCAATTGGTGAATTCTGGAGAAAGAATGGTGCCCAAACGCAAGCAGGCTAGTAAATTAGAGAGATTTCAAGTAACTGCTGTGTGAAAATTCTCAGGGCTCATGAGGTGGTGGGTGATGGGAGATCTTTATGAGAAATAAAGATTTATTGAGCTTTTTATGAGAAATAAAGATATGAAAATTTCTAGGAGTACAAACAAGATGCTAAAGCAATATAATCTATCTGTGGTGGGGGCAGAGATTAAATTTCCCCTCAGTTAATGGGGATGAATCAAATAAATACTGTTTTGATTTTCATTATATGTTTATCCTAACACTCATGTGGCTTGAGAAATAGGTTATATTTGAGGACATTGTCTGAGAGTTAAACCTAATACATTTCTGTGTATCTGAAGCATATGATTTATTGTCACATTTAACATACTGGAATAATTCAAATGAAGACAAAGGCAACTCCGACATCTAGTCAAAATGATAGAAGAATGAGTTTAAAAGATAGACTGATGTTTTTCCAAGAGAAGTACTAGACTTCTGGGGTTCCCTTACATTGCTTTTTTCCCCCTAAAATTATTAACTTAAAAATTTTAAGGCACCCTATCTGAAAATCCTGAGTTCCTTCTAAATCTGTTTCTATTATCTGTTTTTTTTCCTCTTGCTTTTTAGTCTCTTGATTTTTAGAAACTTGGTTCTGTTTTTCTACCTGTCTGGGAAATTTTGAGTGTACACTATATACTGGATATAAAAATATATACAAGTTCTAAATGATGATGTCTTCCTCCCAAGAGGAGGAATTTATTCCCTTCTGACAGTCAGAATGCAAGGTGAATTTGACCGTGTCAACACTGGGTCTTAGGATTTGGGAGGGCTGATGTTCTTTTGCTTATCCTTACTCACTATGGAATGCTGTAGCCATGTTGGGACACTAATGGAAAGTCTGGAGTGCTTATCAAGCTCACTTGGTGCACACGAAATTCCAATCTCTAGCTATCATTATGAAATTTTGTCTCAGTTATTTAGCTTCCAGACTGCTGTTTTTTACTCATTTGCCCTGCAGCAAAAGTTTCACATACATAGCTTATGAGGTACATAGATGTCTCAAGATAAAATTGTATGCAAAATTTTCAGATCACTTCTCCATAGTTAACCCTGGGATCTGGGTTCAAGGTCTGCTTTGGCAGCTTCAGACAATATCCTTCTTCACTTCAACCCAGAAAAACTGACACAAGCTCCAGGCCACTACTGTCTTCATGGTCTCTACTTTCCATACCTTGAATTAATGCATGACTTGGGGCTCATCTCATTGTGATTCCCTTTTCTCCAGGATTTGAGCCTCTCCTATTGTTAACGGTACTCTTTTCTTGTCATGTTGCTTTAGGTATATTTCTTACATCTACCTTGCTGTACTTTATCATACAATTCTCTATTTTGTTCACTCACCATATCCTTTCCTTCCAATCACTTAGGTGAGGAATTGAGACCTAACCATGGACTTACAGGAAATGGTCATCTCAGTTCAGTTCAGTTGCTCAGTCGTGTCCGACTCTTTGCAATCCCATGAACCACAGCATGCCAGGCCTCCCTGTCCATAACCAACTCCCGGAGTTACCAAATTCATGTCCATCGAGTCAGTGATGCCATCCAACCATCTCATCCTCTGTCATCCCCTTCTCCTCCTGCCTTCAATTTGTCCCAGCATCAAGGTCTTTTCCAATGAGTCAGCTCTTCACATCAAGTGGCCAAAGTATTGGAGTTTCAGCTTCAGTTTCAGTTTCAACATCAGTCCTTCCAATGAACACCCAGGACTGATCTTCTTTAGGATGGACTGGTTGGATCTCCTCGCAGTCCAAGGGACTCTCAAGAGTCTTCTCCAACACCACAGTTCAAAACCATCAATTCTTCCATGCTCAGCTTTCTTTATAGTCCAACTCGCACATCCATACATGACTACTGGAAAAACCATAGCCTTGACTAGATGGACCTTTGTTGGCAAAGTAATATCTCTGCTTTTTAATATGCTATCTAGGTTGGTCATAACTTTCCTTCCAAGGAATACGTGTCTTTTAATTTCATTGCTGTAATCACCATATGCAGTGATTTTGGAGCCCAAAAACATAAAATCAGCCACTGTTTCCACTGTTTCCCCATCTAATTGCCATGAAGTGATGGAAGTAGATGCCATGATCTTAATTTTCTGAATGGAGCTTTAAGCCAACTTTTTCACTCTCCTCTTTCACTTTCATCAAGAGGCTCATTAGTTCTTCTTCACTTTCTGCCATAAAAGTGGTGTCATCTGCATATCTGAGGTTATTGATATTTCTCCCAGCATCTTGATTCCAGCTTGTGCTTCTTCCAGCCCAGCGTTTCTCATGATGAACTCTGCATGTAAGTTAAATAAGCAGGGTGAAAATATACAGCCTTGACGTACTCCTTTTCCTATTTGGAACCAGTCTGTTGTTCATGTCCAGTTCCAACTGTTGCTCCTGACCTGCATACAGGTTTCTCAGGAGGCAGATCAGGTGGTCTGGTATTCCCATCTCTTTCAGAATTTTGCACAGTTTACTGTGATCCACACAGTCAAAGGCTTGGCATGGTCAATAAAGCAGAAATAGATGTTTTTCTGGAGCTCTCTTGGTTTTTCAATGATCCAACAGATGTTGGCAATTTGATGTCTGGTTCCTCTGCCTTTTCTAAAACCAGTCTGAACATCTAGAAGTTCACGGTTCATGTATTGCTGAAGCCTGGCTTGGAGAATTTTGAGCATTACTTTACTAGTATGTGAGATGAGTGCAATTATGCGGTAGTTTTCTTTGGCATTGCCTTTCTTTGGGATTGGAATGAGTTTATGTGCCACCATATCATAAAATGCAATCACAAGACTTGGTGTGTCCATGACTCACTCCAGTGGAGAAATTGTAGCTCCCTGAGCCATGAATGCTGAGCTTGTGGAACAGAACTGGGGGTGGAAGCAGGGTTCCATCTCAGATGGCACCGCTTTGCATTGTCATAACAACCAGGATTTGAGCTGTGCTTTCCTACCTTCTGAAAGTTGCATTGGAAGAATGGGGTACTGGCTAAGTTCTGAAATGTCAAGTTCCAGTGGAATAGCCTCTATTCACAGCAGTAGTATGAGGGGAGAGCTTCCCAAAGCATGCAGTTTCATACAGCATCCAGCAATAGTCCTATGTGTCACCCCCAAATAAAATGAACATCAAGTGACCAGCACACTTATTACCACTTCAGTCTCAGTGGTTTTCTTCTGATAAATTTTCTTTCAATAGACTTACCCTTGTCAATAACATTGAAAATTTTCAGAATTTAACACCTGACCTTCTAGAGATCTGCAAGAATTTTTCATAATCATCTGATAAAAGCATGCTTATATTGTAAGGTCTTTAAAATATTATTTTGTATCTCATTCCCTATTTCAGAGTTTTCAGGTGCTCTGTTCTTCTCTTCCCCATTGCTTCTTTATAATTTGGAGTGACTTATTTCTGAATTTTTCCCAGTGCTCAGCTGCTCAACTGAGAATTTGCAAAATCTATCTTGCCGATGAAAATTCCCAAACAATCCCTATAAGATCTGAATTTCTATTAAAATATGTAAAACATGACCGTTTTCATTTGAACCCAGAGAGTTCAAAAGTCCTTTGCATCTAAACATTTCATAATTACCTTAGGTATGGTGCAAAAAATACATTATCTCACACATTGTTATTTGAAATTGTTTAAATACTAACAATGTCAGAAGTTAATTATATTTACTGCCTTTTGTGTAAACAAATTACTGATATGAATCATGCAGTTTGTGATTTTGCACTTTGTGAACAAAATGTAAATGCTAATAAGTAGCATTTCTGAGAGTTCTTTGCAAATAAAGACAATAGAGTTCAACCTAGCCATTATGTCAATTTTGTGTTTTGAAAATTGTACTGTGTTCTAAAAGTACTTCTGTTGAATGAACTACTGCTTCAAATAAATGGGCCATATTTAAAATGAAACCCAGACTAGTATTTTCTACAAAGAGGATTTTAGAAATAAATATACTTAAGTAAGCGATTTAACTGGAAAATGTAGGAACTCAATTCTCAGATCCAATCTCAGGGACACACCATGTTTAAAAGCTACAGGTAGGAACTTTACTGGTGGTCAGGGGTTAAGACACTGCCTTCTAAGGCACGGGGTACAAGTTCGATCCCTAGTTAAGGAGTTAAGATCCCACGTCTCATGGCCAAAAAACAAAAAAAGCAAAAAATAAAACAGAATCCATACTGAAACAAAATCAATAAAGACTTTAAAAATGATCCACATTAAAAAAAATCTTAAAAAAAAATTCACAGGTAAATGAAGAGTGACCGAGATTTTTACCGGAATATCTTGGGGTACAGATATAAGAGGGATTCAATTCTTACCTCGTAACATCTCTTAAAAATTTATCTTCCCTATAATCTCTAAATAACAGCTCACAATTTCATGGGGGCTTCTTATTTCCTAAACCAACATCTCTAAATACCTGGTTCGGAAGTCTCTCGAAATCTATTAGCTAGCTTATTCTATTCCTTTCATTCTTATGAATTTTTGGTCATTCCTCTCCTCCCATTTCCTTAAATGCAATTCACCAAAGCTCAGGACTAAAGACCTGGAGAGACAAGGTAGGATGAGGGGAGTCAAGGTGGACAAAGACAAGATTTCTCTTTTTAATTGAGGTTGTGGAGAAGAGTGAGCACGTGCACAAGTTAACGAATCCTATTCCACTTACAATCAAAAAACAAACTGAAGTCCAGCCACATTCAAGCCTACTCACAAGTACAGGGCTCTTCCCCATCTTGTCCTTTTCTTTCGCTCCTTTCCCCGCATCCCACTTCTCAGCATTGATGTCAGCTTCGCTCCATTCTGGCCAGATCGGAAATTTCCCCTTCTTCTGTTCAGACTGTTGTACATTACTGCCAAAAGGGTACTGACTAGGGACAGAGAGGGGAGGTGGTTTGAATTCAAATCTCTGAGGTTAAAATACTAGATAATTTCATGAAATAAATTTAATTATCTTCTTAGCAAACATAACAAACGTATTTCTCAATACAGTCATACCTGTAGATAGACAACTTCTACATGTTAAGGGCTTAAAGACTGAAATGCCACAAAGAGATTATTCTGTAAGCAAATTTTGAGCATCAGCTCCTCTATAGCATCACTGACTCTATGGACATGAATTTGAGCAAACTCTAGGAGGTAGAGAAGGACAGGGGAGCCTGGTGTGCTGCAGTCCATGGGGTTGCAGAGTCAGATACAACTTAGCAACTGAACAACAAATCCTTACTTTCTGAGGCAGGACATTCATCATCAACATAGAAGGGGAACAACAATGAAGGGGAATGGTGATGGTTTAGTTGCTAAGTCATGTCTGACTTTTGCAACCCCATGGACTATAGCCCACCAGGCTCCTTTGTCCATGGGATTTCCCAGGCAAGAATACTGGAGTGGGTTGCCAACCCAGGGATCGAACCCAGGTCTCCTGCATTGGCAGGCAGATTCTTTATTTGACTGAGCCATCAGGGAATTTTTATACATAATTCACAGCCCCAAAAAATCCTTTACTTGTATAATAGTAATACATTAGTTATAGTAATAGCTTTCTGAAGAAGAGTGCAACTATAATTTGGATTTTTCCCAATATAAAATGTCCACTATGGTCATCATTTTAAAAGAAAATTTAGAAACACAAATCAGATAAATAAGAAAAGCATACTCACATCATTCTAGAAACCACATCATTAAAAAGTATTCATCCCCTCAGATTAATGTACAAGGATATACATCTTTCTTTTAAAATGATATTATTCATCATGTTCTCTTTTATAGATTGCTTTTTTCCACTTATCAGTATATTGTTGATAGTTTCCATGCAAATAAGTGTTTATGTATCTAAATACTAATTTAATGATTGCATAATATTCCATTGTATGATACATTGTCTTTCATTTAACTAACTTTCTTTATTTGGAAATTTGAAGCTTTTAATTTTTAAATTATTCCCAATTATAAGCAAGACTGTGATGGCTGCCCTTTTGCCAAATCTTTGCACATCTTGTCATTTCCTTAGGACAACCAATATTCTATCAATTACTGCATCTGTATATCTGCCCTTGTACTCCATACAAAGAGAAGAAGAAAAAACAGAAAACTGAGAAAAGCAATCAGGAAGTGTGGTTGTTGTTCAGTCACTAAGTCATATCCAACTCTGCACCCCCATGGACTGCAGCACTCCAGGCTTCCCTGTCCTCACTGTCTCCTGGAGTTTTCTCAGCCTCATGTCCATTGAGTTGATGATGTCATCCAACCATCTCATACTCCACTGCCCACTTCTCATCTTGCCCTCAATCTTTCCCGGCATCAGGGTTTTTTCCAGTGAGTCGGCTCTTCACATAAGGTGGCCAGAGTATTGGAGCTTTAGCTTCAGCATCAGTCCTTCCAATGAGTATTCAGGACTGATTTCTTTTAGGATTAACTGGCTTGATCTCCTTGCAATCCAAGGGACTCTCAAGAGTCTTCCCCAGCATAGCAATTTGAAAGCATCAATTCCTTGGCATTCAGCCTTCTTTATTGTCCAACTCTCACATCTGTACATGACTACTGGAAAAACCGTAGTTTTGACTAGACAGACCTTTGTCAGCAAAGTGGTATCTCTGCTTTTTAATAAACTACCTAGTTTTGTCATAGCTTTGCTCCAAAGGAGCAAGCGTCTTTTAATGTCACGGCTGCAGTCGCTGTCTGCAATTTGGGATGATGCAGATAAACCCATTCTTTATGTTAGCTAAAGTTAGTAATTAGCACTAGCTCTCTAGATCAGTTTCTCTGTGCTTGGGTGGATTTTCTCATTCACCTTTTTACAGAGGATTAAACTGGAAAGTCATGACTTTATCTAAGGTGAGAGCATTTCCTTTCCTCTGGGGATCAAGATCTTACCCTACATCTTTTTAAATAAAAGTTTCCACTTTCATAAACTGATAAGATTTCCCTGGCAATCCAGCTGTCATCCTGACTTTCAGTTCCCTTCTTATTTCTGGATCCTGAACATTTTTACTTCTTTATGTATGTGTTTTCAGATGTTATTATTTTTACAAATTGGAATCCACCATCTTGTTGGAAAAGAAAGTTTGATAATACATATGTTGTAAAGGGGTGGCTCTAAGTAGCATGTAAGAAAATATGAAAAGGATGACTCTGATAGTTATCAGGGAAAAGGGGCAATTTTTCACAATATTAATTTAAAAAAATCAAGGTATAAATTAGTGTATTATAGTACCTCTGTTTTACTCAATGTTGGTACAACCTTACAGATAAAAAGAAATTAGCAGTTTTTTATCCATTAAAACCATGGTAAAATTACCTCATTTAGGAAGTTCAAAAACCCTAAAAACTCATTTTGTAAAAGGAAGATTTAATTTAAACAAAAGGGTTCTATTGAGACAATGTTTTGCTTTCCTCTTCATTCTGTCAAGTGTAAGTAAATATATACTGGCTCCCTCCCTTAAGCTGTTAAGCCTTATCACTAATTGGCCTACTTTCCTTGTAACATGTCAAATTTATTTCCATCTATATTAAAGATCACTTAGAAAGAATCTCATTAGAGATATTTTATACTAGCTCAGTAGCTCCCTATTGTGCTAAACACACAATACAAGTAGTGGTCAAATACAGCCCAATGTCAAATATACCATAGACTTCCAATGATTGCGTACAAGTGTTGCTTTGGAAACTCTCAGCACATTATGTGCCTTTGAATATCATTGCCAGAATGTACCTACTGTGCTAGCAGAGTTGGGATCCTTTAAAATATTCAAAGCCCATTATTCCTGATTTCATCATTTCTGAGAATAAGATAATCCTTAAACACAAAAGTAACCCAGGACTTTTGAAGATTTAGGAACTGGTACTTTTGGGAAATAAATTTTAAAATAATTGAAGGGTGCAAAGAAATCAAACCTGCCCCTGAAAAAATCAAAGGTATATGCAGAGTTATTCTATGCATATAGCAATATACCCAATACTAGTAAGTGATTTAATTCATTAGAATTACAAGTTGTATAAAAGATTTTGAAGGTAAGTATTTTCTCTAGTTATATGACTAACTAGTTATATGACTAGTTATATAAAAGATGACTATATATATAAAAGATGACTAGTTATATAAAAGATGACTATAAAAGATTTTGAAGGTAAGTATTTTCTCTAGTTATATGACTAACTAAACACTTTCTTCTACACAGTTAATCTAAATATGCTATTGAGATAAGTGAACCATCCTGATCCTTTTATGAGAGGCCCCCAATTTATAAACAAAACATATCTGTGGAAATTTATTGTTTTAAAAAATAAATTAGCAAAAGTCAACAAGGATCGTTTATAGTATAAAATATGCTCAGACACTCAGTCATGTTCAACTCTTTGGGACCCGTATATATTCCAAATGCCAAATGATATTCCAAAGGAAACCAATGTTTAGAGGGAAGAAAATTCTAGAAAGCCAGGTGAGGGACTGGTTTCCAGAGCAGAAATACAAAATGTAAAGGTTCTCCTGGGGAAAAGAGAGCAAACACAAAAGAAGCAAATTTACAACAGAGGACCAAGTCAGACACCTGACATGAAAATGATACATAAAGTGGGCAACACATACAAAGGTGTTAAAATAATTGTATATTTCATTATTAAAATGAATTCACCATGATTGAAAGTTATTAAAAATATGAATGGCTGGTTGCTAGAGGCAGAGCGTGAGGGACGGGCAAAATGGATGTAAATGATCAAAACATGCAAACTTTCTACACAAAGTAAATGTCATGACCATGTATTGATTAACATGGTGACTGTAGTTAATAATACACTGCTGTAGCTTTGAAAGTTACCAACAATGTAGATCTTAAAAATTCACATCACAAGGAAAAATATGTACAACCATGTACTGTGACATGCTAACTAGACTTATTGTGGTTTTCATTCACAATGTATACAAATATCAAACCATGATGCTCATAGCTGAAACTAATATAATATTATATGTCAGTCATACCTCAAATTTTTTAAAAAAGTTAATGGACTAATTACAGAAAGAACTTCTAGTGGTGGTTTGAGGGCTGGAATAGTGTAATCCACAAGCAAGTACTGGGAACTGGAATTGAGTAAGCTTAAAAGTTTATTTTGGAAAAAGAGCTGAATTCACACTGCAAATGTCAGGAGACCAGAAACAGGCTTCTTGAATGAGCAAGTGGCTAGAGTGGGCTTCCCTGGTGGCTCAGTGGTAAAGAACATGTCTGCCAATGCAGAAGACATGGGTTCAATCTCTGGGTCAGGAAGATCCCCTGGAGGAGGAAATGACAACCCACTCCAGTATTCTTGCCTGGAGAATCCCATGGACAGAGGAGCCTGGTGGGCGACAGCTCATAGCTTACAAAGAATCGGACACGACTGAGCAACTGAGCATGCAGGCACAAGTGGCTAGAGTATTCATGAGCTCCCAGCTTTGAACTAAGTCTGGAATAACTCCCCTACAGTTTATGGTGTAAGAGGCAATACATCAATTTCCTGTGATTCCACAAGGAAATAGGCTGGCCAAAAGGGGGGAAATGGGGATGAAGTGGCTCTCTACCTCTATGAATGGGGTACCAGGAATAGCACTTCATTCATGGGAGAAAAGTCTTCCCATGGTAAGACTTGACTGGAAGCAAGGGTGTTGTAAGAATGCTCCCACTGATCGGAAAAGAGAAATATTCTTCAGGGAGTTCAGAAAAGCAGCTACTTGCCAATTGATGGAAAGTAGTTTAATAATGTAACAACTATTCTGTCCTTTTCACTAGAGCATCCCTGTGGAATGTCAGAATGGGTAGGAAGAGACTCATCCTAAAAACCATCCAAACCTAATGGCAGAAAATAGCATGGATTAGTTTAAAATATCTACAAAATATGAACAATACAAAGCAAAAAAAGAAAGAAGGAAACTTAAAACTCAAAGGACAGTCAGGAAATCACACTCAAGGAAAGATACTGTAGCAGATTTAAAAGATATTTAAAATGAATATATTTAGGATTACCAAAGAGATAAAGGAAGAAATGTTTCTGCTTTACAATGAGAACAAGAAGATACTAAACAAGCAAACAAAAAATAAGACCAATATAAAAAATAGACATTGGAAAGTTTTAGTAATGAAAACTTCAGATATTGAAAGAGTAGACTAAATAAAGCTGAAGAGGACTAATTATTTAGAAGGTAAAATTTTAAAAAAAATCAAGTTCTTGCATAGACAGATAAAGAGAAAATGTGAAATGACAAGTAGATAGATCATTCTCAGAAGGATGAAATGGTTAAAATTGTGGGGGGTGGGGGAGGGTGTTTAGGAGAAATATTTTATGATATTACTGCTCAAAAATGCTCAGAATTCAGAAAGACGTCTTCAGATTGGAAAAAGCACATCAACCAAAAACAAACCACAAGTGAGAGGTCAGGAGATGGAATTCTTAATCTAGGTTTATCAGCTGGAAATTATAGGCCAATGCTGAAAATGAAAATCTGAACAATTGAGCAGTTACCTAAAAATAAATCACAATCAAGTTGACAGCAAATAGTAGATGGTATAAAGCAGTGAAGTAATGTCTTCTAAGCTGAGGTAACATAACTGTCAACCTTGGAATTAAGACCCAATTAAACTCTTAGTCAAAAATAAGATAGAAACATTTATTTTAAATTAGATAAAAACATTTTTAATATGTGAATTTACCATAACAGATTCTCTCCCCCTCCCCCCCAAAAAGTAATGAAGGATTTATCTTTAGGAAAATAGACATGAATCTAGAAGTAAAGTGTGGAATACAAGTTTGCAATGGTAAATAAATGAATCACTGTAACATTTTGGTAAAATTCTAAACAGTTATTTCGTATAGACAAATAATGATGATAATGACTTCATGCTTTTGAAAGTATCCAAAATAAAAGAGATGGGAAAGGGAGGGAATTCTGACAGACACCAGTGTGCTTGAATTTTCTTTAGGAATAATACTAACTGTGGACTTCGTAGGAAAATACTTAAAAATGAGTGTATTTTAAAAGAACAAGGATTGTTAGAATTTCCCTGGAGGTTCAGTGGTTAAGGACTCTGCCTTCCATTGGTAGGGGAATTAAAATCCTACATGCCATGCAGTGTGGGGGGGAAAAAAACCAAATTGAGGAATGTCTTAGTCAATTTGGGCTGCTATAACATCATACCATAGAATCAGTGGTTTATGAACAATAGAAATATATTTTTCACAGTTCTGGAGTCTGGAAGTCTGACATCATGGTGCCAGCATGGTCAGGTTTTGATGAGAGCCTTCTTATGCTTTACAGATGACTGACTACTCATTGTGTCCTCATATGGAGCAAAGAGGTAGATAACTCTCCGGCTTCTTCTTATAAGGGCACTAATCCCAAGCATGACAGCTTCTCACTTATGACCTTATTACTTCCCAAAGCCTCAGCTCCAAATACCATCACAATGGGATAAGGGTTTCAACAGATGCATTTTGGGGTACACAGACATTCAGCCTATTGCAAGGGATATTTCAAGAAATAAAATATAAAACTTCCAAACTAGGAAGGGAACAGGAGTAGATCTGACATTAGGGAACAACTCACTATGCTTTGGGGCAGAAGGGAAATAGGGAACACAGAATTTTGAAAACTAAGATCAAATGAACAAATAAGACTGGAGAATAAAACATTTTAGAAAAAAACACTATTTCAGAACGAGAAAGGAATCTCAACCTACAGTTCGCTTATTTTTACCTCACATTTGTTGAACACCTGCTGTAAAACAAGCACTAGATGATGGGGTTACAGACGTGTAGATATATATCTGTGTTCTTGAGTTTATTTTGTAAGGCAAGCAGGTAAACAGAAAATTTCAGAATAATGTGCTATGTGCAGAGATGGAAGTATTCGCAGGTGGTAAAGAAGGGGTACTGTGCCCTATATGAGGCAATTAGGAGAAACTTCGTGCAATAAATAGCATCTAAACTGTCTTGAAAGATAACTACAAACTTTCCAGATTGAAAAAGGAGAAAGGACATCATGTGAAAGGAAAACAGCATGCAAGACAGACGCAAGAAATAGCAGTGTGGGTTCAGAGAATTACGAACTCTTGAGTATCTGAATGAGCATGTGGCACACGGCGAGGGGAAATCAGGTGGGAGAGAAACACGAGGTAGGCAGACTGCCTCTATCAAGGATTTTGTTGAGGCACTTGAACCTTATTTGTAGTTATTGGTGACTTGGCCACTATACCAAGAAAATGCTTTATTTTTAGAGACATGTTATTTAGCATTTACTCATAACAGACAACTGTTTAAGAGAGGAAGTTCAAGGAAGACTGAAGTTGCAATACAACTCAAAAGTGAGCACAATGTAATTAAGAATGTCTTTTTTTGAGGTAATCTTCATAATATCTGGAAGCTGCATTCTTTCAATTAAAACTTCTGTTATCATGATGTCTCCATTACATCAAAAGCCAATTTTAAAAAATATAATATCTTTGTGACCCAATGGACTGTAGTGCACCAGGCTCCTCTGTCCATGGAATTTTCCAAGCAAGAATACTGGAGTGGGGTGCCATTTCCTCCTCCAGGGATCTTCCTGACCCAGGGAGCGAACTTGTGTCTCTTGTGTCTCCTGCATTTGCAGGCAGATTCTTTACCAGTGTGTCCCTAGGAAGCAATATACACTGGCAAGTATACTCAATTTGGAATTTTATTTTAAAGTAAAGAATTCTATTCACAGTTACAATGTATTATTTGTGGATACATCTCTATCAGTTCAGTTCAGTCGCTCAGTCATGTCCGACTCTTTGCAAACCCATGAATCGCAGAACGCCAGGCCTCCCTGTCTACCACCAACTTCTGGAGTTTACCCAAACCCATGTCCATTGAGTCGGTGATGCCATCCAATCATCTCATCCTCTGTCGTCCCCTTCTCCTCCTGCCCTCAATCTTTCCCAGCATCAGGGTCTTTTCAAATGAGTCAGTTCTTCACATCAGGTGGATAAAGTATTGGAGTTTTAGCTTCAGCATCAGTCCTTCCAATGAACACCCAGGACTGATCTCCTTTAGGATGGACTGGTTGGATCTCCTTGCAGTCCAAGGGACCCTCAAGAGTCTTCTCCAACACCATATTTCAAAAGCATCAAATCTTCAGTGCTCAGCTTTCTTTATAGTCCAACTCTCACATCCATACATGACTACTGGGAAAACCATAGCCTTGACTAGACAAACCTTTGTTGGCAAAGTAATGTCTCTGCTTTTTAATATGCTATCTCTGTTGGTCATAACTTTCCTTCCAAGGAGTAAGCGTCTTTTAATTTTGTGGCTGCAATCACAATCTGCAGTGACTTTGGAGAGCCCCAAAATAAAGTCAGCTATTGTTTCCATTGTTTCCCCATCTAATTGCCATAAAGTGATGGGACCGGATGACATGATCTTAGTTTTCTGAATGTTGAGCTTTAGGCCAGTTTTTTCATTCTCCTCTTTCACTTTCATCAAGAGGCTCTTTAATTCTTCTTCACTTTCTGCCATAAGGGTGGTGTCATCTGCATATCTGAGGTTACTGATATTTCTCCCGGCAATCTTAATTCCAGCTTGTGCTTCTTCCAGCCCAGCGTTTCTCATGATGTACTCTGCATAGAAGTTAAATAAGCAGGGTGACAATATACAGCCTTGATGTACTCCTTTTCCTATTTGGAACCAATCTGTTGTTCCATGTCCAGTTCTAACTGTTGCTTCCTGACCTGCATACAGGTTTCTCAAGAGGCAGGTCAGGTGGTCTGGTATTCCCATCTCTTTCAGAATTTTCCACAGTTTATTGTGATCCATGCAGTCAAAGGCTTTGGCATAGTCAATAAAGCAGAAAGAGATGTTTTTTTGGAACTCTCTTACTTTTTCGATGATCCAACAGATGTTGGCAATTTGATCTCAGGTTCCTCTGCCTTTTCTAAAACCAGCTTGAGAATCTGGAAGTTCACAGTTCACGTATTGCTGAAGCCTGACTTGGAGAATTTTGAGCATTACTTTACTAGCGTGTGAGATGAGTGCAATTGTGCAGTAGTTTGAGCATTCTTTGGGATTGCCTTTCTTTGGGATTGGAATGAAAACTGACCTTTTCCAGTCCTGTGGCCACTGCTGAGTTTTCCAAATTTGCTGGCATATTGAGTGCAGCACTTTCACAGCATCATCTTTTAGGATTTGAAATAGCTCAACTGGAATTCCATCACCTCCACTAGCTTTGTTTCTAGTGATGCTTTCTAAGACCCACTTGACTTCACATTCCAGGATGTCTGGCTCTAGGTGAGTCATCATACATCATGATTATCTGGGTCGTGAAGATCTTTTTTGTGTAGTTCTTCTGTGTATTCTTGCCACCTCTTCTTAATATCTTCTGCTTCTGTTAAGTCCATACCATTTCTGTCCTTTATTGAGCCCATCTTTGCGTGAAATGTTCCCTTGGTATCTCTAATTTTCTTGAATAGATATGTAGTCTTTCCCATTCTATTGTTTTCCTCTATTTCTTTGTACCCCTATAAATACTGCTTTAAAACTTCTCACCTTAATAATTAAAAATAAAATGTAGAATTTAAGTAATAAACCTGAGGCATATGTCCACTTTAGTTGGTATAACAGATTTCAACTTAGCAATATTAGTAACTGCATTAAATGTAAGTAGTCTAGATACCAAAATTAAAAGAGACAGATTATAAGATTAGATAAAAATCAAGATCCTACTATATCTATAAGAAATGCTTTGTATATGTATAAACAAAGAATAAAGGGATGGAAGAACATGCTCACATTAATAAAAACAAATGCTTTAATAAAAAGATTTCAGAACAGCGAATATCATCAGGATTCAAAATTTTAATTTCATAATGTTAGAAAAAGAAAATTCATTGAGATGATGTAATAAACCTAAAGTTTTGTTAATATATGAATCAAAATCAGATAGACCTATAAGAATCAAAAGATAAATTCATAAATATAGTGGAAATTAGAACTATCATTCATAATATCTGATAGAACAAACTGATCAGTAGGGCTGTAGAAGATATAGAATATAGAATACTATCCATTAAAATTGACTTAATTGACATTTATATAACACTTCATCAAGACAGACACATCTTCTTTTCAAGAAAATATCATTTGTCAAATCAGATCATAATCTGAGACATCAAACAAGTCTCAATAAATTTAAAAGAATTCAAGTCATACAAAGTATGTTCTCTGGCCAATGGAAATTACATTAGAAATCTCTAGCCAAAAAAACCTGGAAATTTTTAAGATATTTGGAATGTAGATAAAATGTTTGTGATTAAACAATGTGCTAGAGAAGAAATCAAAAAGGTAGTTATGAAATACCTGGATTGAATAAAAATGAAAATATAACACATTAAAATGTACAGGATGCCACTAAAGCAATAGGGGAAATTTATAGTAAAAGATATTTATTTACATTAGAGAAGAGTCAAATCTTGGAACTATGTACTATTTCCACCTTAAGAAATGGGGAAGAAGTAGGCAAGTTAAATCTAAGATAAATTAACAATAAAACATGAGAGCAGATTAATAGAATCAGAAAACAACAAAATGATCAAGAAAAACCAGCAAATCAAAAAGCTAGTTCTTTGATTGATTAAACTCTAGTCAGATTGATCAGGAATATGAGAAGATACAAACTACCAATCAGAAATGGAAAGGTAGACATTACTATCAACCCCACAGACATTTAAAAGATAATAAAGAAATATTACAAACAATGTTATGTCCATATATTTGATAACTTAGATGAAATGGATCAGTTTCCTAAAGAATACAAACTAAGAATACTCTGTAAAAAGAGATAGATTGGATTGGAAATGTTGAGTATCCCTGTATTTATTTATTAACAAAGTGAATTTAGCATTAAACATATTCCCACAAAGAAAACTCCAAATAAAAAAAAAAAAAAAGAAAACTCCAAACCCAAATGGCTTCACTGGTGAAGTCTATGAAATATTTAAGAAAGAAATAATATTAATTCTGCACTAATTGTTGCCAATAACATGAATGAATATCAGAATAATTATGATGAGTGAAAGAAGCCATACAAAAGCTACACAAAAGGAGCTTTATAAATCCATTTATATGAAACTCCTGAAATTGCAAACTGATTGACAGAAAATAGGACAGTGATTGCCTGGAACTGAAGATAAGGAGGGACAGAAGGAAAGAATCACCACGAGATCAAGGAAAGCTTTTCAAATCACAGATCTGTTCATTATCTTGATTGTGTTGATGTTTTCGTATGTGTGGATGTATGTCCACATTTAGCAGAGTGCATTCTTTAAATATGTATGTCAAATACAATGCAATTTATTGCATGTCAAATTTATATCAGTAAACCTGCCTTTTAAACAGAAAGAAAAGCCTGGGGATTTTAAAAGGCAAATTTAGAAAAATCCAAACATCACTTTGTGATAGCAATATTACCTGTTATTAGAGTCATAATATATAATTAAATTAAATCTTGATCCTGTGACATATTTGACTGCCAAGTCATATGCAACAAAGTATATTTTGTCTACATATTCTGTCTTTCGTGTATACTGTTCCTGGCAAATTAAACCTTGTACAATTTGGAGTTGGGGAAAAAGTCAAAACTGTCCTTATATGTAATAGAAATAGTTCATATTTGCATTAATATATATTTGATAATCTGGTTATTAATAAAATGTCAATAAAACAACTTTTTAAAACTTAGAAGCACTTGTTAATCACCTACCTAGCAAAGATGACAAAATGATTAAAAAATTCTTAGGACACTTAACAAGATTATTTAATATAATGAAACACATATTAATGCATGAGTTGAAAACCAAAGAAAACTTTAGCTGACACAAAGTTATTAGAGACTTCTAAGACAAAATGTTTGAAAAGAAGCACTATCTTATTTACATACAAGCAGATACATTCTCCTATATATGTTTTATTTAGATTACTTCCACTGTAAGAATGTTAAAAGTTCAACAATGTGTGAGTCTGGAATTTTGCTATTATTTTCTTCGAGCATGCTGTTCAAGGTAAAGACATGATTTGATTCATAGTGGGAGGTAGTTTATTTATGCAATGTGCAATCAGCATGCCTTATTAAGTAGGATCAGGTAATACCCTGAAGAAATCAGAATATGAATAGAATACACAATTGACTTAATTTGCATTAGGGGCATTCTGAGCCATATTCTTCAGAAACATTAAATATGTGAAGAAATAAATTGGAACCTCTAAAAAATTTTTAAATTAAAAATAGTTAAAGCCAGATTGCTATGTCAACTTTTACTCACTTGGTTTGATGAAAATTATTTAATTGGACATTTAACTTTAAAAGTTCAACATTTATCTATTTTTTTAATACCCTGTACTTGTGTGTATATGAAAATAAATAGGTGAGGGAGATTGAGGTACAAACTTTCAATTACAAAATACATGAGCCAAAGGTAAGAAATGTACAGTGTAAGGAATACAGTCAATAATTATGTAACAATAATATCTTTGTATGGTGACAGCAATTAGACTCATCATGGTGATCATTTTGAAATATATAGACATAGCAAATCACTACTTTCTATACCAGGACCTAATGGAGTATTGCAAGTCAATTATACTTCAAAATCAAAGTAAACAAAACTCATAGAAAAAGAGGTCAGATTTGTAACTACCATAAATGGGAGTGAGGAGGTGGAATTGGATGAAGGTAGCCTAAAGTTATAAACTTCCAGTCATAAATGAGAACTAAGGATATAAAGTACAACATGATAAATATGCTTAATGCTGCTGTACATCATATATACAAAAGTTGTTAAAAGAATAAATCCTAAGAGTTCTTATCACAAGAAAATTTTTTTAAAATTCTTTACTGTTGTATCTACATGAGATGACAGATGTTCAGTAAACTTATTGTGGCAATTATTTCATGTGTATGTAAATAAAATCATCACAAAATGAATGCTGAGCCAAGGTAGAGAAACAATTTAAAGGGAAAATCAAAATAATATGGAAACCAACTACACATGATGGGCAAAGGTGGGTGAAGGTCAAAGATGACTGCTCTTGAAATTCAAGGTTACACAAAAGATGGTAATAAGATTCTCTAAAATGAACAGGGGAAATCTACACATTTGGGAGAGATAAAGATGACCTCCATCTTGGTCATATTTAACATGGAGTAAGAGCGTACTTCCAAGTGGATTTGTCCCCTTGAACTTGAGTTCAATTACATGATAAGAACCACAGGTGTTAATTCAGTCATCTTTAATCATCATTGTTTCAGATGATCAAAAGGGATGAAGGAGAAGAGAGTAAACTAAGACCATAGGAGAATGACTTAATTTGGGGGGTGGAAGAAACAAAACAGCAAGTCAGAGAGAAAGGAGAACTCTGGAAAGGGATAAGAGAGGGTAGATTTAGGTGGAGGGACACGTGTTCCTGAGAACCCTCCTGAGAGATGGGGAGAAACAAAGGGAGAGAAAGAATCGGAGGGGGCTACTCCTGCTGCTCGATCCCAGTGTACACAGGTCCCCAGGATCCCGAGCTTCTGCCACTTTCCAGGATCTAACACGGTTGAGCAGCAAAATTGATATTTTAAAGAGAAAAGACAAAACGTGGTGTGAAAATACATGAAATAAGGTCCTTAATGACTTTAGCCAAAATCCATGAGAGAAATGACAGGTCCATAGTACCCGTGGCCTAGTACACGGCAGGCTCCAATTAGCCTTATTTTTTCCCTTCCCTTTTAAACAACTCCAACTATTTTCTTCCTGAACTCATTCCTTGTCTGTAGTGCAAAGCAATCCCAAACCCCGCCTAGACTTTTACCCAGGGTGGAGCGAACATGTGCTGCGTCCCAAATTTATAGATAATTCATTACAACTGTGAGCACTTCGTACAGTACAGCCTTCACCTTCGACTGTGACCTCACCTGGTTAAACTCTTACTGTGCTTCTGGCTCAGACCTGGGGCAAAAGCTGGCAAAACAGAACATAATCCTTCCTGCTTCCTCTCCTTTTGCCTGTGTATCCACAAGGTTTGGTGAACTGTAGTAACCTTTTACATTAATTTATAACTAAATTAGACACAGGTGCCTCCTGAACTCAAGATTGAGTTGTAAAGAAATGGGAACAGAAATGGCACATTAACTGAAGCAAAATATGTAATTTTGCTACTTATCAGGTCAGAAGGATGAAATAAAAACAATCACCTATGGTCCAAATATTTGGCACCAGAAAAAAGTATGATTATATATATATATATTCACTTCCTAGACAAAGTTTACTTTTAATATGTACCATATGTTAATTAAACCATACAAATCAGCATGGCTATAGCCCTAGACCCTGGAATTAGCTAACCTGAACCTACCTTAGGAAAAACTATAACAAAATTTCAAAGCACCTAGTTGAATACTTCTGACAAGATATACATGTCTTATTGGCGAAGGGTCAAAGAGAGAAATATTAGTAATATTTCTATCCAATATTTCATCTTACATAAATTATATGAAATTACACAAATTATACCAAAGTTATATTTCTGATGTCTTAGATACATATTTTAGTCATTTTTATCTCACATTAATAGTTTATAGATTATTTAATTCCTTAATTTCAATAATCTTTTACTTGTAAATGTCAAAATAATAGTAAAGCCAACTAAAATATTTTTCAATAACCATTTTTGATTGAGTAATATTACTTTGTTCATTTAGAAGCACTAGCAACAGTGTTGTGAGTTTCAAAGTACAAATTTGATTTTGTTTTTAGGTAACCGTGAGGTACAAATTCCATGAGTTTGTACATTTAAAATCTTTTTTATTCTAATGTCTTCTACTCCTCTAATAATGGTGTAAACTGAGAAGGAACAATTTCTCCTCCAAAACTAAACAAAATAAAAACTGGTTGATTAAAAAAAAAAAAAGAAGTTCATTGCCAGAAATTATTATTAACCCATGTCAAGTTTCAACAAATTATTAAACAAATGCTCAGATTAATATTATTTCAAAGGGAGAACTAGTGGCGGACCCCACTAAAACTAACAGGGTATTCCTATCCTCATTGAGCAGGGCTTTTTAGCTGAGATACTTATATTTTTTAAATATACAACAGATATGTATATAGTGTCCTAATCTGCGCCAAGTGAGTGTCGCCCTGTGTCCCTGGGATAATTGACAGGGCGTCTTCCCTCTGGGTCTCGGAGTCTCTGATTCTGAGTCAGAGGGTTTTATGGCCAAGCTGCCACAACGGATTTCTGTTTTAACTAAAAGTTCACTCACCAGTGCTGTGCAGCGCTTAGTCATTCAGTCGTGTCTGACTCTTTGCAACCCTATGGACTGCAGCCCGCCAGGCTCCTCTGTAAATGGGGATTCTCCAGGCAAGAATACTGGAGTGAGTTGTCATGTCCTCCTCCAGGGGATCTTCCCAATCCAGGAATCGAACACAGGTCTCCCCTCATTGCAGGCAGATTTTTTACCATCTGAGCTACCAGGGAAGCCCCCTGTCACCAAAGGTCACCTTTTAAATTGCAAGTCCTTAAGACATTAGCTGGTGAGGTCCTCAGAGGTGACCTGGGAACCATAAAACTCACTGTGAATCTTGAGCTGTTTTCTTCTCTGCTTCTCTTCCTTCTCTGCCTTTTTCTGTGGAGCTGTAAGGACTAGACCTAGAGCTATAAAAACCATCTCTCTCTTTCTCTCTCTCGTTCTCACACAAGTTTTTTTTTTTGTTCCTTTTTGACTTCTGGTGGTAGAGGAATAGGTTATCTATTATCTATCAACCACTATTGCATGGTTTCATTTAAGCAGCTCTTTCTTGGACATGGTATAACCAATAAATCACTTAATTTAAACCTCAGTAAGATATGTATTCTTCTATTTTATCTTGCTTTCATGGTATTAACCATAATTCCACTCTTGCAATAGTCTTGTTTTCAATGTTTTGTATAAACACATATGTTGATCTTTTTTTGAGAATTCTATGAAATTTAAATGCACACTTCTGTAAGTATAGAAAAACTTGAGCTTTGAAACATATTTCACCCTGTTTTGAAAAGAAGTCTAACTATATTCAATACCCTATGACAAACCATAATGAAAAATAATATATATATATGTATAACTGAATCACTTTGCTATACAGCAAAAATTAATGCAACATTGTAAATCAACTATACTACAATAAAATACATTTTTTTAAAAAGGGGTCTAATGATATTCCATCATCTTTAAGAATCTGGAAGGTTGCATAATTCTTGTTAGTTCAACAAATTTTGTTTGTTTGATCTTGGTTTTGGTGTTCTAGTGGAAGTGGAACAAAATAATAGAAGCATAAGCACCAAATTGTATCCCTATCTCAAGCTTCTTGTTAAAGTTCTAAATATATTAGCATTTCAAGTGTAAGCATTAACACTTCTAATAACTTTTAATACTTAAATTGCATGGCTTTTTCTTTTTTTCAGTTGTCTGTCATCTACACCCAGACTTATATTCAGTACTTCTAAGAAGATCAAATATTTGGCTTCTGTCACTACAAATCCTTCCAGTGGCACCTAAGCAATGAAAGTAACTTTGCAGGGCATACTAGTTTTCATGCTAAGCTTCCCAGGTGGTTATATTAGTAAAGAACCTCTCTGCCAATGCAGGGTATATAAAAGATGCTGATTTGATTCCTGGGTCAAGAAGATACCCTGGAGGTGGAAATGGCAACCTACTCCAGTAGTTTCGCTGTAAAATCCCATGGACAGAGGAACCTGGCAAACTACTGTCCATAGAGTCCCAAAGAGTCAGACACAACTGTAGTGACTTAGCACATCACTAGTTTTCAAATTGATTAATTTAAGTTGGTTTGTAATTTCAAATTGTTATTAGGTACTAATAACGAAAGACATGGAAACCACTCCATGATTTTTGTCTGGGAAATACCATGGAGAGTCCTCATGATTGGCTACAGTCCATGCAGTCTCAAAGAGCTGGACATGACTGAAGTAACTTATCACACAAGCACAGAGTGTTAAAAAATCTGAAAGAATCATGGAAGTTTGGAGTTAGAGAAGAAAAAAAGGGCAGGGAGGACAAGGAATGTTGAAATGGGAGCAATTTCAAGTAGATGGCCCTTCATGTAAAGGAGAAAAACTTGAATACTGGAAGAGAAAAATGACATGTCCAATGTCAGAAAAAATGGTCCAAAGGTGAGCCCTATATCAGAGATTTTATTCTTGCTGATACAAAGAAATGGGGAATACATAAAGTAGAAATAAATTAATCTAATGTGAAAACTGACAGCTTAGTTACCTGGCATACTTATTCTTGGCGATTCAAAGTCATGTTTATTTATGAATTTGGTGACAACTGAACAAAACAGTGTTCTGCTTTTTCGGTTGAAACATTTCAGTTTTTGAATTTTGCCAACCAGATCAGCTTTGCCAACCAGTGGACCAGATCAGAAAGTAGGGAGAATTGGGGTTCCATCAAATTTAGAAGGAATGAAACCAAGCTAGGTAACTAAACTATGAACTCATTTAATAAACAAATGGCAAATGGTTATTACGTGCTAGCCACGCAGCTAGGCAAAAGCCAGACATGGTCCTGTCCCTAGTTTGACACTTAAGTTTAGAGAATACAAGAAATTTGCTACAGATGGCAGCTGTAGGACGATAAGGTTTAACGGGACAGCCGTTTTCAAAGCTCTGAATACATCTCTCACTTCTGTACTTGGGACCATGTCAGAGTTAGTTGCATTTGTTGGATGTATAACCATAAGGTGTGGTGAAATAATAGCATATAAAAACTTACACTGTCACCAGTATATTTCAAATGACAATGACATTGGAGCCTTGCTAGACTTTGATCCCTGGGCTACATACTACTGCGTGCTTAGTTGTTTGGTTGTGTCTGACTCTTTGTGACCCCATGGACTACAGCCCGCCAGGGTCCTCTGTCCGTGGGGATTCTCCAAGCAAGAATACTGGAGTGTGTTGCCCCTTCCAGAGATCTTTACAACCCAGGTATCAAACCCAGGTCTCTAGCATTGCAGGCAGATTCTTTACCAACGGAGCCACCAGGAAAGCCCATGCTAGGTGACACCTAAATCTATGAATTGCCCTGATGTCTATCATTAGTTCTTCAGTAAACTTAGAGGATAAACGTGATTTACAATGGACTTCACATCCTATTATATAATGTTACAGCAAACTCTAATGATTTAATATTTTATACACGATAGCTAGTTTCTAGCAAAGCCTAGATATTGTATAACTATTTGTCCTTACCTTTATTTTCATAAATATATACATATTTATGTACTTTTATTGCTATAATTCCATTCAGATATTTTCAGGAAAAAATAAGCATCATCTCAAAAAGAAATGGGATGCCTCAGAAAGGAAAGAGTTAACAGCTTATCTGCTGGGATCTTATCTCTATCATGTGATAGAATCACCGCAAAACTAAGCCAGGTACTGTGTTTTATGGTATCTGGTTTGAACAGTTGTTTTTTTTTTTCTAAATGAGAGTTAACAATCTCATCTCTTTCAGCATATAAACTCTCTAAAATCAAAGCTCCTTAAGAGCTGTGAGCCTTTAATGTGCATTAATTATAATCATCACTAAGTTTGCTTTCTTTTTTTGGTGTATTCAAAAACTCTTTTGCAATCCTGTTATTGTTTCTTATTTAATCACTGTCATTCACTCATTCATTAAATAAATATCTTTGAATGCCTACTATATATGACCCAAATATCACTCTAGGTACATAGGATTCAATAGTGTATAAAACAGAAGAAAAATTATTGCCTTTAGGGAACTCCTATTTTTATTAGGATGACATAGGGATAACCATAATTTTAAGGCAAAATATATAGCATGCTAATGAGAAAAATAATTAATGACAAAATAAAGTGCAAAGGAAAAACAGGGAGTTCTTGGTTTTGTCAGAAAAGTGGGGATTGCAACCTTAAACCAGATGGTTAAAAAAAGCTAACATGAACAAATGGTATTGAGCTAGATATCTAAAAGACATGAGGGAGAAAACCATATGGAAATGGCCTTCTAGCAGAGGAAATAGCTAGAGCAATGGCCCTGGGGTAGGTATTCCAGGATGTGAAAAGGATAGTATGTGAACAAGGGGGAAGTAAAGTCAGAAATGAACAGAGGAAAAAAGAAAAGACCCTGATTCTATACATAACAGTGTAGGACTGTCCTACACTGGTATGTATCACGAGAGCAATGCTGTTAAAAATGACTTATGTATGTAAAATAATAACTGAAATTTAAGCTACTAATAAAATGAATGGATTATCTGCCAGGAAACTGGAAGCCTGCTTATGAGAGAGAACAGAGTTAGGAACCAGAGAATCTCAGACATGAGAATGAATGTAGGAGAGGAGTTCAGGGAGAGAAAAAGTTTAAAGAGAAGGCATTAGTGAACAGAAGTTCAACACGGATTCTTCAGGTGAAGACAGAGATGAAGAACTGCTGCTGCTGCTAAGTCGCTCAGTCGTGTCCGACTCTGTGCGACCCCATGGACAGCAACCCACCAGGCTCCTCTGTCCACGGGATTCTCCAGGCAAGAACACTAGAGTGGGTTGCCATTTCCTTCTACAAGATGAAGAACTAGGCATCCAAAATCTAAGAGTTCAAGTAAAAATAATCTACAGTCAAAGACACAGTGAAAGACACAGTGAAAGAAACGTGAATGATCCCCCTGAAGTAGGTTTAGCAGCTGGCGCTCTCATAAATTTTGTAAGTTCAAATAATAATAACTAGGTATTAGTTAATACCTAGTTATAATAACTAGGTATTTGGTGGTGGGGGTGGGGGAGACCAAAGCGGGGGGTGGGGAGTGGGCATAATAAGGAGGTACATATACAGCAAAAACCACCCCAGATTAGAGGGGCATTGTTCAGATTCCATGAACTAGAGTCTGCACACTTAATTGGAGTAAACGTTAGTAACATGAATTACATATCTATATAGTTCTAACTTTTAATAACCATTTCAAGTCTGATAGAATCTGACTAAAGCTCTTCAGTTGTTGGATGGGGCAAATACAAACTAAGGATTCACCAGCGAGGTGAAAGGTCTGTCTGTCTGCTGAGGCTGGGCCCACGCAGATGTGGTCCTAACCTCGAGCCTTGCCCCTCTGGTAAGGAAGCTGCAGCCTTCCAAGTGCCTGGGTGGACCCTGAAGGAGAGGAGCGGCAGGAAAGGGTGGGAGGTCCGTGGACTGCAGCCAGAAGTGCCACCACCCCGCCAAGCAGCTGAAACAGGGAAACCAGGGGCGCTGGGAGGAAGTGGATCCGGGCAGGCATGGACGAAGAATGAGGGCAAGAGTCTCCCAGGTCCGGGCTCTTACGGACGGTAAAGAAGCTGGGGGAGGCCATCTAAACTCCTGCCTTGGCAGGGTTTGCTACAGGGAAGCAGAGTCAGAGTCGGGACAAGGGGAAAGGACAAAGGATCAAGCCCGCGGTGGGATGGGCCGACAGAGGTCCCTTACTCTTTAGATTTATCCGATCCGTGCGCGGAGTTGATACGAAGCACCTCTTTCTTCCTGGCTTGTTTGGTGGTCATGGCAGAGGCAGCCCCAGGCAGGAGCTGAGCTCTGAGCTAAGAGCCGCCTCTGCCGCCCAGGGTGCGCGTCTGCCGTTGCTAGGAGACGGCCAGCGCGCGTCCTGCAGCCGCGGTGCGGGGGCTGGTCAGGCTTTAGCTGGGGCGGCCCTAGCGAAGGCAGCTCTAAGGTTGCAAAGAGACAGCGAGCGTCCAAGAGCTCAGGTCTCCCCAGCGGGGTGGAAATCTAGGGGTTGGGTGTCGGAGGAAGCCGGCCCGGGCGTGGATTTGACCATAGGATTGATCGGTTTTGATAAACTGGAGTTTTTCTATCAGGTTGACTCTGCCAGGCTTTGCTCTTCGGAAGCATATACCTAGATTAACTCTTTTGGATTTGAAGACATACTATAAAAGTCTTCCAGGTGGCGCTAGTGATAAAGAACCAGTCTGCCAATGCAGGAGACTTTAGAGACCAGGGTTCCATCCCTGGGTGGGGAAGATCCCCTGGAGGAGGAAACAGTAACCCACTCCAGTATTCTTGTCTGGGAAATCCCATGGACAGAGGGGCCTAGGAGGCTACAGTCCATGGGGTGCCCAAGAGTGGGACAGGACTGAAGCGACTTAGCACACACTGTGCAAATCCCTTCCCCAGGTCTTTTTTTTTTTTAACCAGGAAAAAAACAGAAGTTTAATAGCATGGATACCTCCTGTGTATATGGAAGTTAACAAGAAAACTGAGTCACTCCCTTAAATATCCAAAGCCATCACCTTAAATGCCATCTTCAGACACAAACAAAAGACCTGGGGGTGGGGGGAGAGGGAAGTCAGTTATGGCAGCTATCACGCAAAACACAGTAAAGAAGGGTATGGTTGTTTGCAGATTGAAGTCAGGACTTGTCCATTGATAAGAGTTACTTGAGATTTAACCATCTGCCTATTTCTGGTGGGAAAAGGGACAGCCCTTAAATATAGAGATTTCTCTATTGTAAATGGCCTTCACAAAAAGACAGTTACTATTTAGCTTTCCAAGATTCCTTTAAAAAAAAAAAAAATTAGACCGAAGTAATCTTTATGCCAGAGAGTTGTATTTTGGAGTGGGATATTCTGCTTGCCTTAACATAGATGTACCCCCACTTTGCTTGTGTATTCATCTATTGAAGGATATCCTGATTTGCCCAGGTTTTCAGCTATTATGAATACTGCTGCTGTGCATAATTGTATCCTTGCTTGAATTTGGAAATAGATTTTCAAAACAGTTGACTAAATAACGAAAATGTGATTATGGATTCCATAGTTTAGCTGTAGAAAAAACTGCCCAGCTGTCTTACAAGGTGGTTGTGCATGTACACCACCAGTAGTGAGGGGGGTTCCCGTCATTTCTCACCTTCCAGCAGTTGGTACTGTCCCACATCTGGAGGCCTGGAGTCCTAATAGGTGTGGTGTGACATCTCATGCTTTTAATTTGTAATTCCCTAGTAGTGTTGAAGAGGAAAATTTATAATTTTACATAACCTCCTTCTCCTTTTGCCTCTGGAACTCAGTTTTCCCCTTGCAAAGTCTAGATCACATAGGTCATCTAGTCTCAGAAAGTGGGGACTTGCAATACTAGTGTTGTGATCCCACGTTCCGGGAATCAGACTCACTCAGAAGGACAATGCAGATAGTGCGGTGCATTTTGTACACCGGCGGGCCCAAGGCAGAGTCTCCTCTTAGCCAAGGACCCAGAACAGTTTTCGTGAAAACCTTATATACCCTAAGCATATGTGCTCAAACCCACCTCCCCAAATTCTCTGAAACTAGTGTGGACAAAGGAAAAGAAGGATACAATCAAAGCTAACCCGTGATTCATATGCCTTAAGCCTAGGTAGTTAACAGTGGACATTTATCAATAGGCCTGTGGTCACACCCTAAGAAGCATAATAGAATGTATGATTCTATTTGGTTACACAGATAATTAGGGTATTCTTTTAGGCAATGGAGAGTCTAAGTGTGGGCCCTGGGACTCTTTCATGAGGGCTGGGGGGTCTGGATTTCCCGTTGGTATGTCGTTTCCATAGATACTGGGCATATAGCTCAAAGTCCACAGTCTGGCCCAAGATGGAGTCCTGCTTTCAGGATGGAGCCTGTTCTGTCTGTTTCCTCCTTTGTTCCCCCCACTTGATGCTTTTAACTCATAGTATGAGCATCACTCGAAGGGATATATTGCACCCTGGCTCTCCAACTGCCAGTTTGCGAGAATGACACCAACCTTTGGGTTACAAAGTTCATAATACATTGTAAAATGCAGGGTCCACAAAGCAGAACTATCAAGGCAACTGTAACAATGATAAATGTAGTTTTCTGCCAATCACCCTTCACCCAAGATAGGACCGAAGTCCAAAAGGAATGTTTTCATTTGACATTGCTTTTACCTGGTTTTTATGTCATCTAAAGCAGCTGATACATTGCCAGATAAATCAGGAATATATATACAACATTCAACCTTGACTATAGCACAGGTCCCTCCTTGAGAAGCTGTGAGCATGTCCCAAGGCATTCTATTTTGAATTACCACTTCTTCTCTCATTTGGATTTGTTCTTCACCTAAGGCTTGGATGGTTTTCGCACTATTGAATTACCGCTTCTTCTCTCATTTGGATTTGTTCTTCACTTAAGGCTTGGATGGTTTTCACACTATCTAGGAAAGCCTGTTTTGTGAAATTAGTCAAGGCTTCTACTTTAATCATAATATTTTTTGTCCCTATAGAAGGTATGAATAAGGCAGCAATATACTCATACCATTGAAACGCAGACTTTGTCCACCTAGCATGTAAATAAGGTAGATTTACCAGGCCTTGTTGTAGGTTAGGCTTTATGCTGCCATGGGCAAAATCGAATCTCAGTGTGCAATGGCTTACCCAGCCAATTGGTAACCAAGGCCAAAGGTTAGGCCCACAAAGCCACTGCATTCCTTTGGGCGCCATCCAGCAGATTCCAGGGTTATATTTCCAATCAGAGCCTGGTCAATGGATGGACTGGTTGGGGTGGTATGTGACCTCGAATGTTCGTTTACATTGTTCAGGGGATAGGTACCCCATATATTTTAGTTCTTCTGGGTCTAATGGATAGTCACCAAACCCTACCCTTTGTTCTTTGTGTTCCCGGCATATAGCAGAGTAATTAACTGACCCTTTTCTGGGGTCATTCAGAAATATTCATCCCAGACTTGGTAGAATCACTCAACATACCTAGAGGCCTGTCCTCCCTTGCTGGTCAGGGAGCCTTTTTCCTTTTTGTTCTTTAAATATGAGGTATAGGCTTTTGGTACTCCTATGAAACTAGTATTTGCATCAAATGTAACCCCATGACCCGAGTCTATTGACTGTAGGTCTGGCTTACACCAGGAGAGCAGAGAGAGATTATGACTGACAAGAGAAAGGAAGTCTGTTTTTGTCATCTCAGTAAAGAGCAGAGTGGTTTAAAATCTTGGCGGAGTGGCGACACTCGCCAAGGAAGTCCATCCACCACAGACAGAGGCATAGCCCCATATACCCAGCAGTTGGAGGTGTTGTGGAAGTCCACGTAGGAATGTGCCCATGAGATGAAAACATTGTCTTGAGTTGAAACAGAAGTTAAATTCAAAATCACATTGACGAGGCCAAGCAGCAGCAGTTGATTATGTGGCTTCATCCTGAAGGGGTTCGTCCGGGATCTTCTTTTCCTTCTTCTTCTTAAGGATGATCTTATTAGTCTCTCGAGGGTCAGTGGGGTCCCTCTGTGCAGCCCACTCAGCGTTTTCTGGGTCTGCATAGTATGCTGTCTTCACCCTCATGTGGTGGATCCAGGGAGTGACACCTGCAACTTTAACTGCTAACGTGAAAGGTCCAGGTGTTGAGAAGCAGAATCCTTCCAGAAGGGCAAGGCGCCTTCTCCCCTCTAGAAGATTCAAGCTGCAAGGACTCGGAGAAGTCCCAACTGGGACTTGCCTCCTCAAAGTGAGTTTCCTGGCCAATGCACCAAATGTTTTAGCCACACGTTCTGGGAAACAAACTCACTCAGAAGGACAACGCAGATAGTGGAGTGCAGTTTATTACGCCAGCGGGCGCAAGGCAGAGTCTCCTCTAAGCCAAGGACCCCGACCAGTTTTTTTCCCCAGGTCCTTTCTCCTTTGAACAAGTTCCTCTACTAATAATTAAGGAGACATTGTGGACACAGTGAATTTGTCAATGGCTCAATCAAGGTTTCAATAATGAATACAGTGGGTGCAGGGGGATCTCTGCAGGGAAGGCAAGATCATGATCTTGGTCACTTAAGGTTTGATAATGATGATGTCTGTGATCAAATAAGTTGGGGGGGGTCTGGGTTGTTCACATGAAAGAATAAATCCAGGTCATGGAATGGAGTGGCCTTTGATAATTTACTTGAGAAGACCCAAACTGAAGTAAACCAAGACCAACTAAGCCTCTGGCTTAATAGTCATTCAGTCCTGCTGATATTTATAGTTATCTTGCCTTGGGCAAGTTCTTCCATTTAAGCCTCGTTTACTTACTTGTACTTAACTTGAGTTTCCCTCATAGCTCAGTTGATAAAGAATTTGCCTGCAATGCAGGAGACCTGGGTTCGATCCCTGGGTCAGGAAGATCCCCTGGAGGAGGAAATGGCAACCCACCTCCAGGCCTGAGGTTTAGAGCCCCTCATATTAGACAGCCTCATCCATTAGCCTAGAGATAATTGTGTGTGTGTGTGTGTTTAGTCGCTCAGTCATGTCCAACTCTTTGAGACCCCATGGACTGTAGCCTGCCAGGCTCCTCAGTCCATGGGGATTCTCCAGGCAAGAATCCTGGAGTGGGTTGCCATGCCCTCCTTGGTGGATCTTCCCAACCCATGTACTGAACCCAGGTCTCCCGCATTGCAGGAGGATTCTTTACTGTCTGAGCCATCTTGCTGCTGCTGCTGCTGCTAAGTCACTTCAGTTGTGTCCAACTCTGTGTGACCCCATCCCTGGGATTCTCCAGGCAAGAACACTGGAGTGGGTTGCCATTTCCTTCTCCAATGCATAAAAGTGAAAAGTGAAACTGAAGTCGCTCAGTCATGTCTGACTCTTCTCGACCCCATGGACTGCAGCCTACCAGGCTCCTCCGTCCATGGGATGAGCCATCTTACCCATCTTTAAATAAAGACATTCCCTCTGTTCTTGGAACTGTTCATTGGCCCAGCTCTACAGGAGAGAAGCAGGTTCCTGAAAAGCAAATCTTTCAACCGCTCTGAGGAATCAATGCCTTGACTTCTTCATTCAGCGTGGCTTTTGCTTTGTCAGACTGTTAGTCTTATTGGGGTTTACATAAGTGACAATTAGACAGCAACCTCTTTGTATTCTATCTGCAAGGTAAATGACTTCTATCAGCTCTGCTAATATTATGACTGCAGAAATGCCCTACGAACAGTTTATGTGTGAAGAGAATGAAGACATCTTGAGCACTCTGCCTCATTTATCACAGGGCTGAGATTTCCAGAGAACTCTCCTGAATGAAAGTAAAGGATCAAGCTTCATGAAAATAGTATTTTCATACTAAATCTGATTAGTGTCATCCGTGCAAAGCCATAAGCATATACGAAGACTATTGGGTAAAAATAGCACAGTTTTAAGCAACTAACCCATGGATGGGCGAATTTCCTCTTGAGCAAGGGCTGTCCCTGAAGCCATAGTTAGTTGCTGCAAGATGCCAAGGCCATTATAGAAGAGTCTGTCCTTCAGTTGGAAATCAGATGATCTGCAGCCCACACATGTTCTACAGATGAAAAACCCAAACCAAGAGAAGAGCAAATGTCCTGCAAAAAGGTGGTTGGCTTCTTGGTAGCAGAATTTGAACAAGAGTAAATAAATGGAGGAGCCCTGGTTTAAGCCAAACATATCAGTACTCCACCCAGAGACTGTTTTCTTATCTTTTGTGTGTGTGTGGATTAGTCACTCAGTCCTGTCCGACTCTTTGCCACCCCATTGACTGTAGTCTGCCAAGCTCCTCTGTCCATGGGATTCTCTAGGTGAGAATACTGGAGTAGGTAGCCATTCCCTACTCCAGGGGATCTTCCCAACCTAGGGATCAAACTCGGGTCTCCCACATTTCAGGCATTCTTTGTCATCTGAGTCACCAGGGAAGCCTTTTCCTATCTACTAAATTAGGATAAAAATAAAGGAGTTGATATCAGGATGGAATGAGATAATAAAAATCTGTTTTCAAAGTATAAAATCGTGCTTTAATTCTTTGTCCAACGTTCTTTCTCTTTTATAATATTATGTACATAGCATGCAAAAAAGGAATTTCTCTTTTTTTCTGAAGCCAAACTCTGGTCAGGTCATGATTTGAAGAGGTAAATATGCTCCTCTAAAAATTGTAAGATGGTGTTTGTATGTGCCAGTGCAAAAAGAACAATTAGTCCCACATATAACTTTTTTGCAAACCCATATTCTTATGTGCAGATGGTAATCCTGGTCGGTGTCATTTTGAAATTTTACTAATACCTGTGATTTACTGAGTTCCTGTGACTTGCCAGGCTTAGGGAGGGGAGCTAACTCCTTAGAGTATAGACAGGAGACACAGACTTGAATTTAAATACTGACTCTTATTAGTTGACTTGCCCTGGATAAGTCATTTAAATTCCCTGAATCCCATTTTCTTCATTTGCGAATAGGAAAGAGTGACACTTCCCTGAAATGTTGTGCTTGGACCATGATCAACACTCAAGTCATGACAGGTAACACTCCCCTTACTTCCCAGGTAAGGACACTGAAGTGCAGAGAGCTAAAGGGACTTTGCCTCTGACACAGGGCCAGTGGCAGAGCAGGACTGGCCCGCCTCCATGTCCTTGGCCTCTGGAATCCTCTGACCAGCTATACAGGCTATGGCCTTGCAGAGAGGCTCCCGGAAACAGCAAATCCAGACGACTGCCCTGCAGCTCAGCTTCGGGCTTTCCAAGTTCTCTTGCTGTTTAACAACTTTCAAGAAACAGGCCTTGTATTGCATTAGAGCTATCCTTTCTTCAGTCTGTATTTAACTTTTTGAGGAAGAGTTACAACTTCAGACAATAGTGACCCTGGCTCCATAGGGAAGTGGTTAGAAATACTTCCTCGTGCCCACAGAAACAGACCAAGCCGGGGTCCCTCTTTGGACTGCATGGGGAAGTGAGTTTCAGTAACCACTTCTCTACCTGGCACTGGGAGCCCCAGATGACAGGAACTGGGCGGGGAGAGTGGCAGCTTTTCTGGTTCTTAGAGCTGTAGCTCTGGGCAGCTTCCCACTTGGTCCCACGGCCACAGGACATGACGTAGAGGGTGCTGGTCAGCCACCGCTTTGCAGTTAGGTCAGTTATCAGCTTGCTCACCTTTAACCAAATCAGTGAGGAAGCATACATTCTACCTGTCCTGCTTGGGGCTCAGGTTAACTGCTCTTTCAACGTTCTGTCCTTCAGTAATCTCTTTTCCTTAGAAACCAGTATCCTTCTCCTTTATTTTCCATAGAGCTTTGTTTATTTAAAAAAAAAAAAATCCAATCATGTTGCACCTCAGTTTTATCATTACTTAGGCCCTGGCCTGTCTCATTTATAAACTGTAAGCATACTTAGAATTTGGTGAATCAAACTCACTTCAAACTCTGCAAACCTCTGCAACACTCCATAATCAGACCTTAACATTTATTGAGCACTGACTATATGCTTGGCATTGTACAAAACTGTGGTTCTATAATAACCCACTTAATTACCATAAACACCCTAGGGATGTGCTAGTATTACACCCTCTCTTTTGTAAATAAGAAAACAAGCAGAGGTTAAATTAAATTAGTAAGTATCAGGCAGCATTCAGGCCCAAGCAATCCGGTGCCACATCCATGTTTTTTATAAACACATTATTCTGCTTCAGATTCCCTCAGTAGTTGCAACCCTATGAAGTGTTGCTATCAGCCCATTTTGTAGAGAAGGAACACAAGTTTTAGAAAGCTCAACACCTTGCCCAAAGTCCAAAGCACACAGAGGGTGGAGCTGGAATGTAAAGGTGAACAGTCTGGTTTCAGAGTGCACGCTTTTGTTTTATTTCATTTCACTTCATTTCATTATTGTTGTAAGCAAGCAATACAAAATCTATGTATCTCATAATTCTTTTGGTGCATAACAGAGTGTTGCTGGGTTCCTGACATTGTACAGGAGGCAGTGATCAAGACCATTTTCAAGAAAAAGAAATGTAAAAAGATTGTCTGAGGAGGCCTTACAAATAGCTGAGAAAAGAAGAGAAGCTAAAGGCAAAGTAGAAAAGAAAAGACATACCCATTAGAATGCAGAGTTCCAAAGAATAGCAAGGAGAGATAAAAAAGCTTTCCTCAGTGATCAGTGCAAAGAAATAGAGGAAAACAATAGAAAGGGAAAGACTAGAGATCTCTTCAAGAAAATTAGAGACGCCAAGGGAACATTTCATGCAAAGATGGGCTCAATAAAGGACAGAAATGGTATGGACCTAACAGAAGCAGAATATATTAAGAAGAGGTGGCAAGAATACATAGAAGAACTATACAAAAAAGATCTTCACAACCCAGATAACCACGGTGGTGTGATCACTCACCTACAGCCAGACATCCTGGAATGTGAAGTCAAGTGGGCCTTAGGAAGCATCACTACAAAGAAAGCTAGTGGAGGTGATGGAATTCCAGTTGAGCTATTTCAAATCCTAAAAGATGATGCTGTGAAAGTGCTGCACTCAATATGCCAGCAAATTTGGAAAACTCAGCAGTGGCCACAGGACTGGAAAAGGTCCGTTTTCATTCCAATCCCAAAGAAAGGCAATGCCAAAGAATGCTCAAATTACTGCACAATTGCACTCATCTCACACGCTAGCAAAGTAATGCTCAAAATTCTCCAAGTCAAGCTTCAGCAATATGCGAACAATGAACTTCCAGATGTTCAAGCTGGTTTTAGAAAAGGCAAAGGAACCAGAGATCAAATTGCCAACATCTGTTGGATCATCAAACAAGCAAGAGAGTTCCAGAAAAACATCTGCTGCTGCTGCTGCTGTCGCTTCAGTCGTGTCCGACTCTGTGCAACCCCATAGACGGCAGCCCACCAGGCTTCTCTGTCTATGGGATTCTCTAGGCAAGAATACTGGAGTGGGTTGCCATTTCCCTCTCCAAGAAACACATCTACTTCTGCTTTATTGACTATACCAAAGCCTTTGTGTGGATCACCACAAACTGTGGAAAATTCTAAAAGAGATGGGAATATTAGACCACTTTACCTACCTCCTGAGAAATCTGTATGCAGGTCAAGAAGCAACAGTTAGAAGCAGATATGGAACAACAAACTGGTGCCATATTGGGAAAGGAGTATGTCAAGGCTGTATACTGTCACCCTGCTTATTTAACTCATATGCAGAGTACATCATGAGAAATGTCAGGCTGGATGAATCACAAGCTGGAATCAAGATTGCCGGGAGAAACATCAATAACCTCAGATATGGAGATGACACCACCCTTTGGCAGAAAGCGAAGAGGAACTAAAGAGCCTCTTGATGAAAGAGGAGAGTGAAAAAGTTGGCTTAAACTCAACATTCAAAAAACTAATATCATGGCATTCAGTCCCGTCACTTCATGGAAAATAGATGGGGAAACAACGGAAACAGTGACAGACTTTATTTTTGGGGGCTCCAAAATCACTGCAGATGGTGATTGCAGTCTTGAAATTAAAAGACGCTTACTCTTTTTTTTTTTTAGACGCTTACTCTTTGGAAGAAAAGCTAAGACCAATCTAGACAGCATATTCAAAAGCAGAGATGTTATTTTGGCAACAAAGTTCCGTCTAGTCAAAGCTATGGTTTTTCCAGCAGTCATGTATGGATGTGAGAGTTGGGCTATAAAGAAAGTTGAACACCGAAGAACTGATGCTTTTGAACTGTGGTGTTGGAGAAGACTCTTAAGAGTCCCTTGGACTGCAAGGAGAGCAAACCAGTCAATCTTCAAGGAAATCAGTCCTAAATATTCATTGGAAGAACTAATGCTGAAGCTGAAACTCCAATCCTTTGGCCACCTGATGGGAAGAACTGACTCATTGGAAAAGATCCTGATGCTGGGAAAGATTGAAGGTGGGAGAAGGGGATGACAGAAGATGAGATGGTTGGATGGCATCACTGACTTGATGGACATGAGTTTGCGCAAGCTCCGGGAATTGGTGATAGAGAAGCCTGGCGTGCTGCAGTCCATAGGGTCGCAAAGAGTTAGACACGACTGAGCGACTGAACTGAACTGAATGGCTTAGTGGTAAAGAATCTACCTGACAATGCACTAGACAGGGGTTCGATCCCTGGGTCGGGAAGATCCCCTGGAGAAGCAAATGGCAACCCACTCCAGGATTCTTGCCTGGAGAACCCCATGGACAGAGGAGCCTGGTGGGCTACAGTCCATGGGGTTGCGAAAGAGTGAGGCATGACTGAGTGACTAAACAAGTGTAGGCACAGTGTTGAAGAGCAGATGTCTAGAGCTTCTTCATCTTATTTAACTGAAACTTTTTACCTGTGTAAGCTCTCAAGGTGGGTGTTATACTGTCTGCTTTAAACAGAACAAGTACAGAACGTTCTGTACTACATGTCCTTGGAAAAATTGCTATAAATTGCAACTTAGATTCAGTTTTGAACCCTAACATCCAGTTTCTTTAGAACACACTAGTTCTGGAGGACTCGAAGCTGGCAGATATGAAACCAATTGTCCTTGCCAGAGAAAGCCTCATTATTTAGGACAAACCCTAATGTATAGTTTTGATTGTCTTTGAAAGGAAATTCTGAACGGAGATTCTTAACAAAAGTGGGATAATAAGGAAAGATATTTTCCTGAAACTAGCTGAAAAACAATTTTCATTTCAATAAGTTGTTTAAATAAGAAACAATAGTTTTTCTGACTGCAAAAAAGGAGAATTCATTAGGATGCAAACTGACCTGCATTAACATGAGGTGGCAATCACCTATGGAGGTGGTGGTTCTCAGACTGGACTGAGGCATTTCCTCCCCGACCAGAGAAAGCTCCTCCCTCAGAGAATCCCGAGAGCATCCCGCATCTCAGTGGTGTGTGTAAGGAGCGGGATATATGGGACAACTCTGACAGCTCTTTTTCTCTTCAGAGCTCCCTCATTATTGGCAGAGACGTCTCTCACAATAGCATTGCAGTTCAACCTCTGCTGCCCAATTCTTCTTGCCTTACCCTCTGAGACAGGCTTCTAAGAACCCTTACTAATAAACATCATGCACATAAGTCTCAGAGTGTGCGTCTGTTTCCTGGGAACTCGCCTACAACAGTCAATAGCAGATATGACTGTAGGAAGCAGACTCTAGAATGAGATATGGGAAGCCTTCTGCTTCCAAACAAGATGAAGGAACAGGGAGTGAATTTACATTCTCACAGGCAATAGCCAATACTGAATAAAATATATGAGGACATGGACTTTGAGGCAATGAATCAGTGATCCCAGAGATGAAAAGCAAACAAAGGTGAGCTTTTCAGAAATAACCATGCTTTTATGGACAAAGGAGGCAAGAATATACAATGGAGAAAAAGATAGTCTCTTTAATAAGTGATGCTGGGACAACTGGACAGCTACAACTAAAAGAATGAAATTAGGATGTTCTCTAATACATATACAAAAAAAACTCAAAATGGAATAAAGACCTACATATAAGCCTGGAAGCCATAAAACTCCTAGAGGAAAACATAGGCAGAACAGCCTTTGACATAAATCATAGCAATAATTTTTTTAATCTTTGTTCAAAAACAAAGGAAATAAAAGCAAAAATAAACAAACGGGACCTAATTAAACTTAGAAGCTTTTGCACAGCAAAGGAAAGCATCAACAAAATGAAAAGAACAACCTACCGAATGGCATAAAATACTTATGATATGACTGGTAAGGAATGAATATCCAAAATATATAAACAGCTCATACAACTTAATATCAAAAAGCAAACAAAAAAATTAAAAATGAATAAACATTTTTCCAAAGAGGACATGCAGATGGCCAATAGGCACATGAAAAGATGCTCAGCATTTCTCTTCAGGGAAACCAAATATAAACCACCATATCATTTATACCTGTCAGAAAGGCTTCAATGAAAAAGAACAGAAATAACAAATGTTGGCAAGGATTTGGAAAAAAGAGAGCCCTCCTGCACTGGTGGTGGGAATATAAATTGGAACAGATGCTAAGGAAAACAGTATGGGGGTTTCTCAAAAAACTAAAATAGAACTACCATATGATCCAGTATTTCACTCCTGGGTATATATCTGAAAAAAAAGACCACTAATTCAAAGAGCTGCATGCACACCAATGTTAATAGCAGTATTATTTACAATTGCTAAGATATGGAAATGACCTAAGTCTCTATCAATAGATGAATGGATAAAATGTGGTGTGTGTATATTTATCCATCATCTATCTATCTATCTATCTGTCATCTATCTATCTCTCTCTATCTGCACACACATACTGGAATACTACTCAGTCATAAAAGGGATGAAAATGTGTCATTTGCAGCAACGTGAATGGACTTGGAGGGTATTATGCTACATGAAATAATTCAGAAAAACTCAGATGCTCTATGATATCACTCATATGTGAAATCTAAAAAAATACAGCAAACTAGTGAATATAACAAAAAAGAAACAGATTTAGATAGAGAGAACAAATTTAGTGGTTACTGGGGGGAGAGGATGGGAGGTCAATATAGAGGTAGACGATTAAGAGGTACAAACTACTATGAATAAAGTAAGCTACATGGATATAAAATACAATAGGAAAAATATAGTCAATATTTTATAATAGCTATAGACATAGCATAAACTTGATAAGTTGTGAATCACAATATTGTACACCTGTAATTTACATAATGGGACTTCTCTGGTGTCTCAGTAGTAAAGAATCAGCCTGCCAATGCAGGAGACTCAGGTTCGATCCCTGGGTTGGGAACATCCCCTGAAGGAGGAAATAGCAACCTACTCCAGGATTCTTGCCTGGGCAATTCTATGGACAGAGGAGCCAGGCAGGCTGCAATCCATGGGGTTGCAAAAGAGTCAGATATGACTTAGCGACTGAACAACACAATTTATGTAATATTGTAAATCAACTATACTTCAGTTAAACAGACAACAAAAAGATGGGCTTTATAACTGTCTCAGCTCACTGTGAGGGCCTGGCACAGGGTGAGGAGCCCATGCAGAGCCCGATGGTGTCCCTGGTTTGGGGAGATGGAGCTGGAATCCAGGAGCGCTAGCAGGCTAAAGCTTCTAGATGAGAATCTGTCAAGGAGAGAGCAGCGCAGAGAGGAGAGCCTGAGAGTGGGGCCTCAGTGTCTGTCAGCGTGCTGGTCTGATCAGCTGGAGCACAGGTGGAACTGCCCCGAGGCATGCAAAGAACCCTGTGAAAGGTTTAGGAGCATGAGCTCCCCTGGGGCCTGTTCCCACCAGCATGACTGCAAAGACCTTAGAATTCACTGGAGATGGAATATGGAGCTTTGTTCCCTCAACAGTGGTGAAAATTTCACCCTCAACGAAACTCCTCGCTGTTCCCCCTAATAAAACTTAAAAGCAAGATCTGAAATGATCAAACTATTTCCAAGGAGGTTAACAGCTTCCCTGAACAAATTTAAGACTATTTATAGGAGTGCAAAAATAACCAGGACCCAACAGGTAAAATTCAAAAAGATTGGAATCCAATAAAATTTACTGACCATAAAAAAAGAAGCAGGAAAATATGTCCCATTAAAAGGAGGGAAAAAAATCAACCAATTGAAAATGACTCAGAATAAAACATGGATGATAGAATTAGCCGACAGGACATTGAAATAGCTGTTATCATGGTGTACCACATGTTCAAGAAGCTAAAGAAAGATTTAACTATGTTAATTTCTTCTTAAGAACACCTAAAACTGCACATTCGATGTCTATGTTGAAAAAATACACTGACTGGGATGAATGGCAGATTAGAGATTGCAGAACAGATCAGTTCATTTGAAGACATAGCAACAGAAACAATTCAACATGAAACAGAGGGGAAAAAAGAATAGAATCTCAGGGATCTGTGGAACAACTTTACATAGGCTAACACACATGCAACTAGCACATATGTGTGTGCTAAGTTGCTTCAATCATGTCCAACTTTGTAACTCTGTGGTCTAGCCCTCCAGGTTCCTCTGTCCATGGGATTCTCCAGGCACGAATCCTGGAGTGGGTTGGCATGCCCTCCTCCAGGGGATCTTCCTGACCCGGGGTCAAACCAGCATCTCTTATGTATCCTGAATTGGCAGGCAGATTCTTTACAACCAGGGCAACCTGTGAAGCCCCACATGAGACTCGAGTCCCTGAATAAATGAGCAAGGAGGGCAGGTGTGGGGGGTTGGGAGAAGAAGATCCAGAAAACATTAGATGGGAAAATAATGATGAGAATTTTTCCAAATTTTGTCAAAGCTGTAAATCTCAGAAACTCAATAAACTCTACTGCAAACAAACAAACAAACCAAAAAATCATGGAGAAAACTACACCCAGGGATACCATAACAAAGTTAAATAAAATCACTGTTCAAAGGAAGATCTTGAAATGGAACTTCATGGCTGAGCAGCAGGTAATGTGGAGCCCATCACTGGTGAGAGCTGGAGCACTGGAAACTCTTATGTGGGACTGCAATGCAATCGTTCAACATCGACTTGCATCAACTAGGGTAGATAATAGTGGAAGAGAATGCACCAACAGATATGTCTCAGGCCTATGGGAGGTCCAGGGAAACACTACTTAGAAAGACTAAGAAACTGGATAGCTTTTGCCGTCTTAAAACTATTACATATAGTTACAATAACTGTTTTAAGAACTTATTAAATTTGGCATCTATGTCAATGAATGTCATATATATCTAGGACAAGTTCAGTTGACTTAATTTTGTTTTTCCTCCTAATGGGATATATTTTTTATTTGTTGTGTTTTTATTATCATATTGTGAATTCTACTTTGTTTGGTGCTGGTAATGTATTCTCTGAAACAATGATTTGAATAATGATTTGAAACTAATTGTGTTTATTTGGAGGTTTAGCTTACCTAGACATTTCATTTTATGCATTGGGTAATGGCAACCCACTCCACTATACTTGCCTGGGAAATCCCATGGGCAGAGAAGCCTGGTGGGGTACAGTCCATGGGGTCACAAAGAGTCAGACACAACTTAGGGACTGAATAACAATAACAAATTTCTAAATATATGAAGAAAAATCGGTTCCTGCCCCTGAAAAACTAATAATCTTGTGGGGTGAACAAAAACTGGAATAATATTTATAAGACAATGCAATGAGTTCTATACAAAAGGTGTGAGTCAAGCATGGAGGCAACCCTGAGTGAGGATATCCAGAGGATGTCCTTAGGACGTTCTTCCGGAAACAAGTATCCAGCTGAGGTCAAGGCCATGTGTTCTCAGGCAAAGGACAGGTAGCTGGTGACAGGGGTGGAGTGACAACTGAGACCTGGGTCATGGAGCAGCCCTGGGCGACATACTGCGGTAAGCAGCTCTGGATACTCAGAGAGGGCGCTTTGGGGTGCCGAAGAGTGAAAGAGTAGGATAAACACCTCCACTTTCTCACTTGTGTGAAGAAATGCCACCACAGCAATATAGTAAATGTTAATATTACTAATAGTAATATTTATTATATTAAATATATTAATATATTTAATATATATTTAATATAAAATATATTTTATATATTAATATATTATATATTATATTATTTATTATATTTGTATATATTATATTATAACCATAATTATTATAATTATATAATTATATAATATAATTATAAATATTATTTTATAATTATATTTTATATTTATATATACATTATATATTTATATTTATATTAAATTTATATTTATAATTATATTATATATTATACAATTATATTATCTATAATTATATATAATTAATATAATATTAATATGTTATATATTAATATAATATATAATTTAATATAATATATTTAATATGATATATATTAAATATATTAATATTTACTATAATATTAATAGTATGATATTACTGTATATATTACAGTAATATAATACTACTGCAAATATAATACATATATTAATATTTACTATAAATATTACAGTATATAAATATTGCTATAAATATTTACTAATATTAAGTATAACATATAGTAAAATATTCTAATGATTGGATTAAAAAGATGTGGCATGTATATATATACAGACAACACAGCACATACACACAGGCATACACACAGAGGACTATCACTCGGCCCTGAGAAAAAGAAATCTTGCCACGTGCAGTAATGAGGATGGACTTTATTTCACTTATACTAAGTAAAATAAGTCAGACAGAGAAACAAATACTGCGTGATATCACTGATGTGTGAAATCTAAAAAAATAATATGAATGAATGTATATGCAAAACAGAAACACTCATAGATATAGAAAACAAGCTTGCTGTTACAAAGGAGAAGAGAGAATGGGGAAGGGACAAATTAGGGGTATGAGATTAACAAATACTATGTGTGAAATAGATAAGCAGCAAGGCTGTATTGTATGTATATATTGTGTATAGCAAGAGGATTATAGCTACTATCTTACAATAATTTATAATGGAGTATAATCTTCAAGGATAGTTAATCACTATGCTGTACATCTGAAACTAATGTAATATTGTAAATCAACTATACTTTAATAAAAATAAAATATAATATTCTGTATAAACAGTATTATGTGAGTTTATGGACATGTAGACTTGCATTTCAACCTAGCTCCATGACATCCTAGAAGTATGATGCTAAGCAAGTTATTTAGACTCTCTGAAGTCATTTTACTCATCTAAGCAATGGTTATAAACTGTGAAGACTGATTGAGGTTATTGTGAAGACTGATTGAGATGCATATGCTTCGAGAAACAAAAACAAAGTAAAATAAGCATAATCATTCCATGAAGATTCACTATTTTTCTACATGAAAGTTCTAAAATAACTTGGCAAAAACTATAGTTGCAAAGAAGAGACTAACAGAATTTCATGCTATGATGATTTATAAGGGTTTCAAGTAATTTTTAAAGTTTTTTGGAGGGTAAGAAAATAATTTTGCGTAATAAGGAAGTATAATCTTTAAACATGAAAATTGAACAGAAAAAAGTAAGGCTTCCTGATTATAACTAGCTATATTATTATCCTCCCCAAACCTTCACCTTATATACCTGTTTCAGATAGTTAGAAATCATTTTCTATTTTGACTTAACTGCTAGTAATTCTATAAATCTATAAAGTTTGTTGAATTTCCCAAACACTTATACATCACATAATCTTATGCATGCTATTTATAGAAGGAAAGTTAACACATAGACATATATTTCATTGTTTAAAAATGCACACCTTTAAGTTCACTGGATATGTGATGCAAGGGAAAACTTGAAAATGGATTTTTAATTAAAGGCATTTATTTTGGAATTATGAAAGTGGAAAAACAAGTTTAAAAAGTCTCTAATTCCATCTTCCAAAAGTAACCACTGATTTTTTTTTTTGATGTGTAGAGCCTTCTCATCATTTACACAACTATTTTGTATAACTGAGGTTATATTATTTGAAGTTTTGTTCCATTTAGCTATGCTGCCAATACTTTCCATGTCATTTAATGACTTTCTACATGATAATTTTTAAAGCTGGGTAGTAAGGTATCATATGAATATGTGTCACCATTGTTCAATTGTTGAACTTTCAGGTAATTTCCTGTATTTAATCAACATGAGTAACAGGCTGATGAAATACATTACAGTGTAGATTAACAGGGGCTTCCCAGGTAACACTAGTGGTGAAGAGCCTGCTTGCCAGTGCAGGAGATAGATGTGTTTTCAGTCCCTGGGTCAGCAAGATCCCCTGGAGAAAGAAATGGCAACCTCCTCCAGTATTCTTGTCTGGAGAATGCTATGGATTGAGGACCCTAGATTAATAAGAATGGGGAACTGGAGACTTGGACTCTGGGGCCATGTCTGAGTAGTTTTGGATAAGGTATTTCACTTCCCTGAGTTCCAGTTTCCTCATGTAGAAAACTGTCAGGCTGCACTAGATGGAATTCCAGATCCTCTGCAGTCCTACCATAGACACTGGAACTTCTGGGATTAATGAGCTCTGCGGTGGGGAAGGTCTTGCACAGGGTGTGGCCCTGGAGAATGCTGAACAACAAGAAATTTGTGTAAGGTCTACACTTTATGATTTGTAGAACTAAAGCAGCAAGAAGTGATTAGTGCACTGGAAAAACGTGGGAAAGAAACAACACATCTCTGATTCTGCCACACTTCCCCTCTCCCATGAGAGTTAAGAAAGATTGACATCCAACCTTGCCGTCCTTCTAGACTCCAAGTGCGTGTTGCTCAGTTGGAGGATGACGCATATGTTATTGGGCATTTTACACTATTTGCATTTGTGTATATTCTCAGCTTCATGTTCAAGCTGGATTTAGAAAAGGCAGAGGAACCAGAGATCAAATTGCCAACATCTGTTCGATCATAGAAAGAGCAAGAAGATTCCAGAAAAACATCTACTTCTGTTTCATTGACTACGCCAAAGTCTTTGACTGTATGGATCACAACAAACTGTAGAAAATTCTTAAAGAGAAGGGACTACCAGACCACGTGACCTGCCTCCTGAGACATCTATATGCAGGTCAAGAAGCAACAGTTAGAAGCAGACATGGAACAATAGACTGGTTCCAAATTGGGAAAGGAGTACGTCAAGGCTGTATATTGTCACTCTGCTTAATTAACTTATATGTAGAGTACATCATGTGAAATGCCAGACTGGATGAAGCACAAGCTGGAATCAAGATTGCTGGGAGAAATATCAATAACCTCAAATATGCACATGACACCACCCTTACGGCAGAAAGAGAAGAGGAACTAAATAACTTCTTGATGAAAGTGAAAGAAGAGAATGAAAAAGTTGGCTTAAAACTCAACATTCAAAAAACTAAAATCGAGGCATCCAGTCACATCACTTCATGCAAAATCGATGGGGAAACAAAGGAAACAGTGTCAGGCTTTACTTTTTTGGGCTCCAAAATCACTGCAGATGGTGACTGCAGCCATGAAATTAAAACGATTGCTCCTTGGAAGAAAAGCTATGACAAACCTAAACAGTAAATAAAACCAGACATCACTTTGCCAACAAAGGTCCGTCTAGTCAAGGCTATGGTTTTTCCAGTAGTCATGTATGGATGTGAGAGTTGGACCATAAAGAAAGCTGAGCGCCGAAGAATTGATGTTTTTGAACTGTGGTATCAGAGAAGACTCTTGAGAGTCCCTCGGACTACAAGAAGATCCAACCAGTCCATCCTAAAGGAGATCAGTCCTGGGTTTTCATTGGAAGGACTGATGCTGAAGCTGAAACTCCAATCCTTTGGCCACCTGATGTGAAGAACTGACTCATTGGAAAAGACTCTGATGCTGGGAAAGATTGAAGGCAGCAGGAGAAGGGGACGACAGAGGATAAGATGGTTGGATGGCATCACCGACTTGGTGGACATGGGTTTGAGCAAGCTCTGGGAGTTGGTAGTGGACAGGGAAGCCTGGCATGCTTCAATCCATGAGGTCGCAAAGAGTCGGACATGACTGAGTGTTGAACTGAACTCAGCTTGATAAACAATTTTTAAAACAATTTTTTGACCCCATCATGTGGCATTTGGGATCTTAATTCCCCAACCAGGGACTGAACCTACATCCTCTGCAGTGAAAGCACAGATTCTTAACCACTGGACTTCCAGGGTAGTCCTCAAATTCATTAACAAGTTTTTCAAACAGCTTCAAAACACACATCAATTTAAAAATAACTAACTTAAAATAAGTTAGCTTATTGCAACAAATTTATAGACCTTATGAACTTACATTCTATAAGAGGATAGACAAAAAACAATACATAGACTATATTATGTTGTTCCAGTATCTCAGGTGGGGCTAACTGCTAAGCAGAAAAAAGGAAGTAGGTTAAAGGAAACAGGAAATGTGGGAACTAAGGAGGATGTTGCTATATTATACGGAGGGCACAGGAATGGCCATTCTGATAATATGACATTTATGGAGAGACCTAAAGTAAGATATCAAGCCACATAGACCTCTGAGGGGAAGTGTATTCTAGGCAAGGTCAATAGCAAACATTTTTTTGAGGCGGGAGGGTATATGTTGTGTTCTCTGCCACTGTGACTAGAACAAACAGAACAAGAAGAAAAGCAGAAAAGATGAACTCAGAGATCTGGCTGAGTTGCAGATCCTATTGGCCCCTCTCAGAAACATGACATCCATTCTGAGTCAGATGGAAGCAATTAGAGGAATTGGAACAGAGAAGTGACATGATCTCGTTTAGGTTTTAAAATGATCTTTCAGGGTGCTTTATTGAAAATACACATGGGTGTGTATTGAGGGATGAGTAAGGCAGCAGCCAGTGAAAACTAGTTAAAACGTTATTGCAGTAATTCAGACCAATGCAGTGTTGGCTACACAAGGGCAAAAGTGTAGGGGGTGAGAACCAGTCAGAATCTTGGTGCATTTGAAAGAATAGCTAAAAGGATTTGCTGATAGATTGGATACCCAGTGTAAGATAAAGGAAGAATCAAGGATGACAGCGAGGATTTTAGCCTGAGCAACTGAAAAAATGGAACTTCCATCCACTGAAGTGAGAAAGACTTTGAGAGCAGAAAGTTTGGGGAGAAAATTAGTTCAGGTTTGAACATGTTCGGTTTGAGCTGCCAATTAGAAACACAAGCAGAAATTTCACAAGCATTTGGATAAAGGAGTTAGGGGTTCAAGGGACAAGTCTGGGCTACAGACAGAAAACTGGGGGGTCTTTATCATCATTTACCCATCCCGTAAGGAATATTTTTTAATATTACAAGAAATGTATGAAAAAACTCAACAAGGTCAGAAAATGATTAACAAGGATTTATGTTTGAGTCTTCCTGCAAGTTGTCACCAAGGTAATTATTTTTAAATCAAATCCATGCTGCTTAGATGAAATTCTGCTACAGAATGATGTCTTCTATGGCTTTAGATGATTATTCTAGCTTATAAAAATCATTGCTCTAGTGTTCTCCCTCTGCACTGTTGGCTTAAATGAAACTTGTATCAGAAAGGAATGAGGTTTTACAAGCAATCATTGTCTTTTAGAGTTGGAATGGCCTTAACAACCTCATTTAATCTAGGACTTCATTTTAAAGGAAGAAGAAAAAACAGAAGTTCAAACAGTTCCCAAATTCATTCATCTAGTACACTTATTAACTATTTACTTAACATGACAAATTAAGTTGGGTGATATTCAATGTGTTAGAGATAAAACAGTCAACAATAAAAATAAAGACTCTGTCACAATTTATACCCCCTTTTGGGGAACTAGAAAACAAACCTGTAAATATATAATATGACACATAATTGATAAGTACCCTGAGGAAAAATGAATCTAGGTGAGGACAGGGTGATAAATAATGTATTATTCAAATTAGGACACTTTCTACAATAAAAGGAATTGAAAACTAGAAGGGAAGCCATCTAGTTAGCAGGCATAAGCTCGGGCATCTAGCTTGGACAAAGGAAAATGTTAGGTCTCCCAGGTAAGCAGGATGGAGTGATGGTAAGGGGGTGAGTTAGGTTTATTTCATATAAAGTGATCAGGAGTCAGGTGATACAATGACCTCTGAGGAAAGGCCTGAAGACAGTGAAGGAAGAAGCCATGAACATATTTGGAATAGGCTGTGGCAGATGATGGAGGAGGGCATGACAACCCCCTCCAGTATTCTTGCCTGGAGAATACCATGGACAGAGAAGCCTGGTCCATAACCACAGAGGGCTATGGTCCATGAGGTCTCAAGCAGTTGCATGTGGCAGACGAAACAGCAACGAAGCCTCTACGGAGCAAAGCATTTGGAGAAAGAGCAAGGAGCTCAATGTGTTTGTTAAAGAGGGAACAAGGGAAATAATGGTAGGAAATGAGACAAAATGAACTTTTAGACTCTATATTAAGATGACTCTAGTGTTTATTAAGCTTAATAGAAGCAGCCATTTGTTTGTTATGATGTGAGGAGTGACATCTAATTTTATTTTTAATAACAATAATTTGGCTGTCCTATTGACTATAGACTGGCATGGGGATGGGAGTTTAAACCAATGTTACAATGCCTGCAAGAAAAGTACTTGGTTAATCATTTTAACAAAAGCTGTACAAGGCTCCTACCTGAAAATCCTACTGCTAAAATTAAAGAAGACCTTAGCAAATGAAGAAATACATCATCTTCAAAGGTTAGAAGACTTAATATTGTAAAAAAATGTCAATTTCCCCCAAATTCTACAGAATCAGTCCTTTCCAACCAAACTCAAGCAGGGTTTTTTTTTGGTTTATTTTTGGCATAAATTGACAATCTGCTACTATTTATAAAGAAATGCCAGTGACCTAGAAATAATTTTTTAAAATATTTAAATAGAACAAATTTGCAGGATTTACTTTTACAAATTTGAAAGAATTGCTATAAAGCTATAATAATTATTGATATGGAATAGAATAGTTTAATTAAAATAGGAAGTCAAAAATAGATGACATACACAAGAAAATGCAGTAATTTTAAAGGTGTTAATGAAACAATGTGGACAAAGAGATTATATGTGGTTTTTAATATACAGTGTCAGAAGAACTGGTTGTCTACGTGAGAAAAAAAAAAAAGAAACTTCAACCAATATCTCACTCCATATACAAAAATTAACTCAAGATGGGTTGTAGATCTAAACATAAAAATCTAAATCTCCTTAAAAGAATATTGGTGTATATCTTTGCAACTTTCAAATGTTCAATGATTTCTTAAAACATAGAGATCACAAACCATAGTAAAAATTTTAATAAACTGAATTTCATTAAAATTAAAAAACTTTTGTTCAAAAATAGTTATTACAAGAAAATTAGAAGGCAAGCCCCAATGGGATAAAATCATCACAATTTGTTTATACAACAAAAGATATGTATTTAGAATAGGAAAAGATTTTCTAAAACTCAATAATAAGAAAATAGCAAACCTAATAAAAGTTAGCACAAAACAGGGACAATCACAAGATAAGGAATATCAATAATCAATAAGTAGTCATTAGGGTAGTATAAATTAAAACACAGTGAGATATAATGAGTATGTATAATTCAGACCTAATATAATCCTGAAATCACAAAATAAAACTAACAGCAGTATACTGGATTTTTCTGTCAATCTGATTAAATTTAGGATTATCATTCCCAGATTTTTCTTTTCTGTTTTAGATTTGGCCAAAAGAGAAACTTGTGTATAATTTAAAGCATGTAAATAAACCATTACCCTCAGAAGTTTGTTGGTGTCTGATTTAGTGTCACACCAGTGCAGATCTATTCACTGAGTCATGGCATGATCACATTTCACAAGGTTGGCCAACTCATCTTCCAAGGTGATCAACAGCAGCCCCAGGTTTACGATCAGATGCTTGACTCTGGACTCACAAAAATGTTAGTGACAAAAAGACAGCAAATTCCCATAGAATTCACCAAGAACTTCCTGTTCTTGGTCCTGCTGCAACGGCTATTCAGTTTCTCAGGTTTCCCTGAAAACTCTAACTTGTCTACTTGCACCAGAACTTTGGGAAGACTCATAAATGACTCTTTTTATGAATCTCCAACAACCCTTCCAATTCACTCCATCTACTTTCACTTTCGTGTGAGGTCTAATTCCTACAATGAATCCCTTATTCCCCTAACACTCATGCTACATCTGTTTTCCTGACTAATTCTTGATGACTATAGTTCTTGTAACCTCATCTGTATTTGGATCTGATTTAGATAACTAGATCCTAAACTTTACGACGGATGCCAAAACTGAAATGAAACTTCAGGGAATTCTAGAACCAGGATTTTATTTTTTCATTTGAAGATACTGTAAAGGATTTGTGATCAAAGATTTCAGAAAGGTAGATTGCTAAAAGGCTTCAAACACTTCCTATTCCTGCAGCAATACTCCTTTCCAATGTGATTTTTCAGTTCTTCTGTTAAAGGTGGAGCCTAGTTCTTCATCTTTTAAATATGTTCTTGGCCACATGATTTTCTTTGGTTACTGGAACATTAACAAACATAAGCCAAGCAGAGGATTAGAAAGTGGAAGCAGGATGGAGTTTGTTTTTTCTTGCTGACTTTGTAACCAGCCAGCCATGTGGGTGAGTCTTGGTCAGCCTCTGAAACACACAAGGCCAAGTCATGCCTGTTATCCCAGTTGACAAAGGCACTATCACCAAAGATACAAGTGAGGCTATCCTCAGCCCTCAAGTCCCAGTGAATTGGCTCAGACTGGTGTTATTTTCTGGCACCAAGTTATGTATCAATTTGTTATAAAGCAAAAACTAACCAGTACACATATTAAATTTTGAGAGGATGCCAAGCAACACCAACTGTTAGTCACTGATGATGGGAAATGACTCTGAAAAACTGTTTGGCAGTTTCTTATAAAGTTAAGCATATACCTACTGTAATATCCAGTAATTCCAGTCTTAGATATTTACCTAAGAGAAATGAAAACACAGTCACATAAAGATCTGTAAAAGAAAATTCATAGCACCTTTATTCGAGATAGCACAAGTTGGAAATAACCTAAATGCCCATCAACAGGAGAACAAACAAAATGTGAATATTCAGTAATACCACTCAGGAATAAAAAGAAATGAGTAAAAGAGGCATACAGAGATAACTCATGACAACTTTGGACTTTGTGAATGGAGCAATATACAATTACCATGGAATTCCAAGCATATGAAGTGCCAAGAGAAACATACAAGGAAAAAGAGGCAGAGGATTAATGTGTATGTGACTAGAATGACAAACCATGGAATCTAAGCTGGGTGTGGAGAAAAACTGGGAACAGCTTAAAACAACCAGTTGATTACCCCTCACGTCCTGCCTGTTAATTGTGATTGCTGAGTGGTACTAGGTCAGAGCTGTCACAGTTGGGACCGCATTTATTGGGTGGCTCTATTGGGCTTGAACATCTAAGATGATTCACTCACCTGGCTGTCAGCTGATGTTGGCTGAAGCCTGGAAGCTCAGCTGGGCATACTGACCAAAGCGCCTCACAGAGACCCTTAGGTGGCTTGGACTTCTCACGGATGGCAGCTAGGTTCTAGAAGGCAGAGTTATAGGAATGAGTGTTCCCAGAGGACAGAGCAAAAGCTGCCTGTCAGTCCCCTAAAAGGCTCAGCCTACTTCCCTGGTGGTCCAGTGGCTGGCAGTCTGCCTTGCAGTGTGGGAGACCTGGATTGCACCCCTCCTTGGGAAGCTAAGATTCCACATGGTGCAGAGCAACTGGGCCCACGCTCTGGCTCTCTGGAATCCTCCTGCCACAACTAAAGTGTCCCCGCGCCACAGCAAAAGATCCCACATGATGCAACGCATATTTATTCCCAGTGCTGGGGCTAGGACCCAACACATCCAAATAAACAAAATTAAAAAAAAAAAAAAGGCTAAGCTTAGAACTGGCATGGTGTCACTTCTGCTATCTTAGTTAAGCAGCCATGGGATAAGACTAGATTCAGGTTGAGAGAAAATAAAATCTACTTCCTAAAGGGAGAGTTATAAAGAACTTGTGGCCATCCTTAATCCACCAAAAGAAAGGGAAAATGTTAGTCACTCAATCATGTCTGACTCTGCGACCCCATGGACTGTAGTCCATCAGGCTCCTCTGTTAATAGAAATCTCCAGGCAAGAATGCTGGAGTGGGTGGCCATTCCCTTCTCCAGGGGGCTCTTTCTGACCCAGGGATAGAATGTGGGTCTCCCATATTGCCGGGAGATTCTTGCCTGAGCCACCAGAAATCTCTTGTCAATAAAGCCATTAGTGTCAGCCACTCAGTTGTGTCCGACTCTTTGCGACTGCATTAACTATAGCCAACCATGGAGTTCTCCAGGAAAGAACACTGGAGTGGACTGTCATTCTGATCTGCAGGGGATCTTTCCCACACAGGGATAGAACCCAGGTCTCCTGCATTGCAGGTGGGCTCTTTACTGTCCGAGCTATCAGGGAAGACCCTCAATAAAGTTATGGATTACACAAAAGGTGGTTTGAGGAAAAACAATGCTTACATTTTCCATTTCTTCAATCTTTATCTCAATAATATAACAGATACAGGGCAAATAGTACCACATTCATAATCAACCTATAGTTCACATTCTGTGTTTTTTAAAAAAATTGGAGATTGTTTATTTATTTCTGTATAGTATAACTTTAAAAGCACAACTTTAGCAACCACATTTGTTCCTTATTTTCCTCATTTACTTTCATGAAAATAAAGTCAGAGCTGCCGGAGTTTCTTTCAGATCATAAAGCAAGATCTCTCTACCACTAGGTTATGTTTTCCCTCTCCACCAGCTACATCCCACACAGAGCATTAAATGTGAACCTGGATGACCTCCTTCATTATTTATTCCCGATTTCTAGCCTCTGCATGGTAAAATTATAACTGAGTGGGAAGCAATTTCTGTTCAGTTTAAGAATCTGTGGAAGTCATTCAAGTAACTTGCCCATAGCAACAGAGAGAAGCTAATGTCATACTTACAGCTTAATACTGAGCTCCGCACAAATATAATGTTCTTTTCTTTTTTACAAAAATGAGTACTTCAAGTGTCAGAGCAGGTATGTTCATATATGAGAAAGCTCAATATACAAAGTCATAAATGATAATTCTAAATTAAAGATTTAGTGTTTTTCTTTGAATTAACATTTACCTCATATTGAGAAGTTCAATTTTAAAATGTCTGTCACAGACCTCCAGAATACAGAAAGCCCATTCCAGACACAGCAATCTAAACAAGATGAAAAGGCAGAGAAATACTCAGCAGGTAAAGGAACATGAAAAGTGCCCACCAAGTCAAACAAAATAGGAGGAGATAGGGAATCTACCTGAAAAAGAATTTAGAATAATGATAAAATGTCTGTCAAACTGTTGTTGTGTTTAGTGTACAGAAACTTATTATATGACCTCGCATCTACTCCATGACTCTGTACTGAACCTATAACTGTCTTGATTGCTGTAACTATGGAGTGAATTTTAAAATCAGAAGGTGTAAGTCCTCCCACTTTTTTATCCTTCAAGATTGTTTTGGCTATTTGATGTCTCTTGCATTTCCATATGACTTCTAGGATTAACTTATTTCTTTCTGCAGAAAAAAAAAGACAATCAGGCATTTCATAGGGATTGTATTTAACCTGGGGACTATTGTCATTTTAACAATATTAAAAATTTCAATCCATGAACACAGGTGTCTTTCTATTTATTTAGATCTTCCATTTATTATTATTATTATTATTTTAAAAAGTCTTCCCTAGTAGTTCAGTTGGTAAAGAATCTGCCTGCAATGCAGGAGATCTGGGTTTGATCCTGGGGTCAGAAGATTGCCTGGAGAAGGAAATGGCAACCCACTCCAGTACTCTTGCTTGGAGAATTCCAAAGAGAGAGGAGCTTGGCGGGCTATAGTTCAAGGGATCACAAAGATTGGACATGACTGTACAACTAACTTTCACTTTTCATTTATTAAAATAATGTTTTGTTGCTTTTAGTTTAAATTGTATACTTCCTTGGTTAAATTTATTCCTAAGTATTTTGCTCTTTCTGATGGTATTGTGAATGGAACTGCTTTGTTAATTTCATTTTCAGATTGCTCATCACTAATGTACAGAAATATAACTATTTTTTTATGTTGCAAATTGATCTTGTTAATGCCACTTTGCTGAGCTAGTTTATGAAAAACTAAAGCTACTAGTGTTTGGGGCTTCCCTGGGAGGTCACCAGTAAAGAATCCACTAACCAGTACAGGAGACACAGGTTCAATCTGGGTTGGGAAGATCTCCTAGGGTAGGAAATGGCAACCCATTCCAGTGTTCTTGCCTGGAGAATCCCATGGACCAGGGAGTCCATACAGTCCCAAAGAGTTGTACGTGACTTAGCAGCTAAATAATAATAACTAGTGTTTTAGTGAATTCTTTAGGGTTTTCCATATATAATATCATGTTTTCTACAAATAGAGATAATTTTACTTTTCAATTTAGGTGTCTTAATTCTAGTCCTGCCACCCCCTCTGGAGTTACATGAACCTATACCTTAGTGAGGCTATTTCATCAGTATTGGTTACTCTTCATAAAGAATATTGACAATGAAGCCCAGTAGCTTGGTCTCCTACATGGTTCTCAAACAAAGTCTGATTTATCTGATTTATTTATGCCCTACTGTAGGCATACTATTCACCAGTTCCTTGAGTTAGTGTTTCAAGGAGGATTTGACCAAGGATTTCTCCAAGTCAGGCTTCAGCAGTATGTGAATCGTGAACTTCCAGATGCTCCAACTGGTTTTAGAAAAGGCAGAGGAACCAGAGGTCAAATTGCCAACATCCACCGGATCATTGAAAAAGCAAGAGAGTTCCAGAAAAACATCTATTTCTGCTTTATTGACTATGCCAAATCTTTGACTGTGTGGCTCACAATAAACTGTGGAAAATTCTGAAAGAGATGGAAATACCAGACCACCTGACCTGCCTCTTGAGAAACCTGTATGCAGGTCAGGAAGCAACAGTTAGAACTGGACATGGAACAACAGACTGGTTCCAAATAGGAAAAGGAGTACCTCAAGGCTGTGTATTGTCACCCTGCTTATTTAGCTTACATGCAGAGTACATCATGGGAAATGCTGGGTTGGAAGAAGCACAAGCTGGAATCAAGATTGCTGGGAGAAATACCAATAACCTCAGATACGCCGATGACATCACCCTTATGGCAGAAAGTGAAGAACTTAAAAGCCTCTTGATGAAAGTGAAAGAGGAGAATGAAAAAGTTGGCTTAAAGCTCAACATTCAGAAAACTAAGATCATGGCTTCTGCTTCCATAACTTCATGGCAAATATATGGGGAAACAGTGGAAACAGTGGCTGACTTTATTTATTTATTTTGGCTCCAAAATCACTGCAGATGGTGACTGCAGTCATGAAATTAAAAGACGCTTTCTCCTTGGAAGGAAAGTTATGACCAACCTAGACAGCATATTAAAAAGCAGAGACATTACTTTGCCAACAAAGGTCCATCTTGTCAAGGCAATAGTTTTTCCAGTAGTCATGTATGGATGTGAGAGTTGGACTGTGAAGAAAGCTGAGCACCAAAGAATTAACGCTTTTGAACTGTGGTGTTGGAGAAGACTCTTGAGAGTCTCTTGAACTGCAAGGAGATCCAACCAGTACATCAAAAGGAAATCAGTCCTGAGTGTTCATTGGAAGGACTGATGTTGAAGCTGAAACTCCAATACTTTGGCCACCTGATGGGAAGAGCTGGCTCATTTGAAAAGACCCTGATGCTAGGAAAGATTGAAGGCAGGAGGAAAGATTGAAGAAGATGAGATGGTTGAATGGCATCACTGACTTGATGGACATGAGTTTGGGTAAACTCCAGGAGTTGGTGATGGACAGGCAGACCTGGAGTGCTGCAGTCCATGGGGTCGCAAAGAGTCAGACATGACTGAGCGACTGCACTGAACTGAACTGAAAGTTATCATGTATTATCAAAGCCAGAAAAAAGGCTACCAAATCAGTGTTAACCTTTTGCTTCTAAAAGTCTATGCAGTCATATTAAATTTTACAAGTATTACATTAATAAGTATGCTGCCTCATATTACATTTTTTAAAATAAACACAGTACTTTAAAAAGGACACAGACCTTTTAGGTAAATATAGTCTTTTGATATTGGTCTTAACCATCAATCTATTTCTACATTTTAAGGACATTTATTTATAAATATTTTGTGCATAAGTGTTTTCACAGTAACTAGGTATGAGATGCTTAAATAGGACAGAAGCTAAAACACGCTCTCAAGGCAAGTTGAATGAGAGCCACCAAAAAAGTCCTAATTATTAAGTAAAGTACATTTCTCTGAAAGTCAATATTTGCTTGCAGAGAATGTAATCAATTAGTTGGAACCTGCTGAAGAAGTAACCAAACTAATATTCTTGAGAGTGCATACATGTCTTGCATGATAATTGCTCTAACAAACATTTAATCTACCAACTTCAGGAAAAATATCATTTTTTAAAATAATAAAATTATCTCAATTTTTATCTGCATCTCTAATATTGTGGATCCCACCAGTGTAAACATTTTCCCAGCTGTTAACTTTAGGGCACAGTAGTTAAAAAGCCATATTCAGGAAGTATCTACTTATTACTGCTTTTTTAAAGTTGCATTTGAGTTTTTTATTGAATGAAAGATTAATTACACTTAATTCTTATAAATTCTTTTTCAACATTTACAGAAAAATAACAGTATTTTGATCTTTTTTCATAGTAAATATCATTAATAGCTTTCCTAATAATTCTAACAGTAAACAACTGTATAAACCCATCCTGGGCATCTTATGTTGGTCTTTACTGTACTGTTGGTCTCATTTATTTATTTATTTTTTTGGTTGGTCTCATTTATTAATTATTTATAAAGGGTTTTGCCTCAATTTAAGGTTGGTAGCTAGTTGGCTACTTTCGTGCACTCTTGTCAGGTTTAGTATAAATATCATGCTAGCTTCATTTATATATATTATTTAATCCTGGAAAAATGTTTTGGTCATTTTTACTATAAAGGGCTTTCATTCTAACAAATAACATTTCTTGATGGTTGAGAGTTTTGATATTCATGTAATCGTCAACTCACAACAGTAGGCTGTTTCATTCTTAATAGTAAACTTGGAATTATAATAAAACACCAGCAAGATTGAATGGGAATTCATAGCGTTTGCGCCTCTGTTTTGTGCGCATGCTCAGTCGCTTCCATCATGCCTGACTGCGATCCTATGAACAGTAGCCGCCAGGCTCCTCTGTCCTTGGAATTCTCTAGGCAAGAATATTGGAGTGGGTTGTCATGCCCTCCTCTAGGGGCTTTCTCACCCAGGCATGGAACGCGGGTCTCCTGCATTGCAGGCAGATTTTTTTATCACTGAGCCACGGGGGAAAGCCCCTTGTCTTACCCCTTCCATTTCTAGAAAGTTCATTATTTCCTCTGATTCTGACATTGTACGGTAAGTGTGGGCGTGCAGGAGGTCAGGGTTCCTCAGGCCCAAGGGACCCACTTTGCATTGCCAAAATTACCTTGCAGCACTTCTCAGATTTCTTAATCACTAGTAACAAGTCTTTTTCTAGTTACAGTCTGGTAGAAACCATCCACAAACTGGCTAGTGAGTGAGTGTCATCACTTGCTCAGCTTTAGTCAGCAACAAGGTATTTTTCATGCTTTCAAAGCTAATTTCCTTTAAAATAAAGAGTTTTCTTTGTTCTACAGTTTGGAACAGTTTATATGGTATTGGAAAGATGAGTTCCTTGAAAGTTTCATTGAGTTCCCCATGATATATTCTAGACTTGGTGCAGTTTTTGGTGATACTAATTACAAAGAAGGCTGCCTTGGTGAGTTAGATTTTTTTGACCATTTATTTCTCAAATATAAAAACTGGATTAATTTTCTCCTTGAGGAAGTTTAAGAAATTTTTTTCCTTTGAGTTCACTTGCATAGGGTTGAACAAAATTTTCAATTGGGATCTTTTACTTTCTCATTTAAATTCCATTATTTTCTTTATACCATAATTTTTAGGCTTATATATTTTTATGCTCTCCCTTCAAAAAACTTTTCTGACAAAAATTGTTTTCTAGTAAACAAATATCTGCTATCAGTATTATTTTCTTCCTTGACTCCTCTTCTAAATTCTTGTATTGAAGGCTTATTCCATTCACTTTTATTCTTTAATCGTTACAAGGTAAGCATTTTGATTTTGGAATTGTTATCTGAAGTTTGGTGGTGGCTATGTATGATGTCTTCATCATAGTTATTTTCTAGACAGCCTATAATAATAGGTTTGATTTTCTCCTTGGTTTGAGATATATGTCCAGGTTAGTTTTTGTTTAGCTGGCTTATTTAGTGGGTTGTGTGCCTTCTGCTGTTTTCTGATCTAATTGCTTTTTGATGAATGTTGTCAACTCTTTTTTTAAGAATTTGAAGTTTCTTTATGGGTAGTCCAGTGATTTTTGTGATTGATTTTTCCATGATTACTGGAAAATAAGATACATCCTTTTGTGGGAGTGGGGAGTATGTGTGTTTGCAGAGAATCTATTTTATATTACTTCACAATTGATTGAGGAAAGTTTGACTGAATTCTAGTACTTGATTTTTTTCCCTGAATACTTCCTAGAATTTGTTTTATGAGTGTTGATGATAAACATATTTATTATTGTTAGATTCCCATTATGGATTTCTCTCTGTAATAAAATGTTCTCTTAAGTCTCATTTGGAGCATTTGCCCAACACTCATCTTGACTGATGTTTGTGCCTTTTTTTTTTTGGTTTGTTTGCATTGCCTTATCATGTCTTTAACATCTTATTATTTTCAAACTGTGAATCACTTTACTGTAGCATATTCTGAGCATACCAATTGTTAGAGCTCCATTGTCCATTTCCATTCCTTTTCTCTGGTTTTTAAAACAATTTTATTTCCATTTCTTTTGGCCTTGTTGAATTCCATACTCCTTACCAAGTTTTCTTCATTTTGTTCTTTGTATTGCTTCCAATTTGACCTTCATTTTTCCAATTTTTCCCACTTTCAGTAACTTCTTTGACTCATGAAGTAAGTACAGCTGGTACTAGAGTGTGTATTCATTTCCTAGGGTTACACTAACAAAGTACCCTGCGTTGGGTGGCTTTAAACAACAAAAATTCATCGTCTATAACTCTGGAGCCTGAAAGTTCAGAATCAAAGTTCCAGCAGTGTCATGCTCCCTCCAAAATCTATAGAAGAAGCCTTCCCTTATTCTAGTTTCTAGTGATTTTTCTGGCAGTCTCTGGTGTTCCTTAGCTTGTGGATGTCAAGAAATTCCAATCCTTTGTCTTCAAATGACATTCTACCTATGTCTTCACATGTCTTCTTATGAGGACACCAGACACATTGTATTGGGAGCCCATCCCACGCTAGTACCTCATCTGAACAAATTACATCTGCAACCACCCTGTTTCCAAATGTGGTCATATTCTGGGGTGCTGGGGGTTAGGACTTCAACATATCTCTTGCAGGGGACAGAATTCAATGGGTGACAGGATACAATCTGCCCTGAGTTCCTAATTCTGATTCATCTCTTGTTTTTTAAAAAAGTTTTGGAAGTATGGTTGGTTATATAGATGCTCCTTGGTAAATTTTCACTCTTGGGTCCCATTCCTGGCTTTTTTTCCCCTGATATCTTTGTATAAATTCTGATCTGGTTATAAAGCTGTGACATACTTAATGAAGTAATTTTTCTTAAAGATATCAACCTATTTTGTTGTACATCAAAGTGCTTTTTAAGAAGCAAATAATCATGGTTATTAAATAGGACAGTAATTTGAATTCAGCATACATTACCTCATTTTTATTTCAGATATTTTTTTCAGAGTTAAGTTTAGTTTCCTATATACTGATAGTGTTTTAGAAATAATGAACTCCACCGTTTTAAAGTGACTTCAAAATGAATATTAGAACAGAGTTAACCAGCCATGACATACTGGATATTTTATTTAAAACATGGGAACTAGGAAAAGAAAGAAAAATTACATAAGGACCCAGCAGGATTTGGCTAAATTTCCTTTCTAATGTAAGCAGGCTGAGTGGGTGGAGAAGTTCATAGGTAATTCCATTTGACAGACATGTTTCATTTTCTCTTTTAAGTTCACCATTAACCCTGGTTTGAAAAGAACAAGAAGTCTTCAAAAATGTACTTACAAATATGTCATTTAGTAAGGTTAAAAGACAGACTAACTCTTTCATAATGTGCAGTTCCAAAAATATCTCTACTAGAAGTAGTCATTTGGAAGCTTGTCCAAATCACTAAGAAGAAAATAAATATCGGTTTCCCTTCTTTACCTGTTGATTTAATATATTACATGAGGAATTAAAGGAGAGCAGAAAACCTTTACTTGTCTCCTATGAATTGTAAGTAGAGGATTCTGATGCTGACATCCCAATGGTAGCACATGCCCATGCATGATCATTGATTTGAATAATGTCTTAGTTGGATTATGTCTGGCACCCACAGTTCAAGATAGTCTTAAGTAACAATGAGTTAAAGAACTGGGTACAGGAGTTGATTTCATATACTCCTGATTCAGATTAGTTTGGTTCATCCCAGAGCTATCTTAAAATTTACATGAAGTAAATTCTTTGTGGTCCTTCACTGAGTCATGAAATGCCTTAAAACACTGCTACAGAATGAAGTATTCATTTCATGTTCCCTTTACAGTTTAAACAAAAATGTATGGTGAGAAAACATTGAAATATTATAATATATAATTTAAAAACATAAGAATGTAATATTTTACACTTAACACTGACTTAACCAGTCAGTCTTCATCTTCTACTGAAATGGGTCTTTAAGTGTTTGAATACAAGTGGATTTTTGTTCAACAATGACCATTACTTTAGAATATAATATGCTTAGCTTTGCATGTATTTGAAGAGTGCTTGTACATCCATCCTGTCATCAGTTCCTATTTTACTTATAATTAATTTCTGTGGAGAGACAACTGTTACACATATTACACATCATTTGCAACATGCGGTGAATTTATCATTAATCATCTTATTAGACAGAACTGAAAAGAAACATGCTCAGTTAGTAACACAAAAACATAAATCTAGAGTATATATATGCAATTTTAGAGCTGTTATGCTACAAAAATTAGATTCTACTCCCAGCTATTATAGTCATTCTGAATCACATTGGCTAGAAAATACTGTACTATTTTACAGTACTAACCTTCCATAAGAGAAAAAATTTGGAGAGTATTTCAGTTTGTAATCAATAAAACAAAGCCTCAGAATTTCATCTTTTAGCCACAGACAGACAGTGAAGTGGTATGTTGAATTGAAATTGAAGCCAGTTTCAACCAGTGTTATTATGGTTTCACTTAAAGCCATTATTGTATTTCTTTAAAGTGCTGTAGGCTCTCAAATTATAATTTAACAGCATGACTAAAGCTATACTAAGAACTCAAAAACAAAGTTTTCTTAAAGGGAGGCAAATGGCAGGTATAAATTTAGTGCAGTTCAAAAAATCAGCAAAATAATCCTACCACCAAAAGATAGCATTATATGTTAACTTAGAGTGAACATAAAATTTATAACATATGAACACGAAACCTCTAGAGCAGGTTTGGCGGTGAGAAGATTGAAAGATAATTGGTTTGATTGGGAAATGTTGATGAACTAGCAGGACAATGCCAGATGGTATTCGGGGGACTTTTCAGAGGCAATAGATTGATATACTAATCTATATATACTTCTAGCAGTATCTAATATGTAACTCCAACCAAATCACCTACATTCTACCTTCTCATCCCACCACACATACACAACTTGGAGAATCAGAAATAAAAAGACTGGTGATTTTCTATATTCATATTTCAAAAAAAAATCCTGTTTTGGAAAAGAAGTGGGTGGTTCTTATGATTGCACGTACAGATAAAGCCTGTTCTTTAAATTTCACAAATTGTTTATTCTTGGACACTGGCTAGAGTGAGCAACAAAATTTCACTCCATGCATTTTAAACTCTGAGCTGAATAAGTCTAGCTATTAATCTTAGGAAAATTAACTGCTTTAGTAAGTAAACTAATATGTGTAAGATCCAAGAACGGCCAAATCATAAAGGATGTTATTAAATGTAGTAAAAAGTAAAGATTGCAAAGATAATTCAAAGCAGTATATTTTTTTAAGTATTATGGTTTAAATGGAAATATTCCCGTTCATTTCAATAATTGCATAGGAAACATACTGATCAATGTAAAATGAACTGTACCATAAAAATGTTAAGTATTATCTGAAAAGCTCAAGTCAGCCTTGACCAAATTCCCCAATTCTAACCCTTCCCTGAGGCAGTTATAATCACGAATTTGGCATTTAGCTGTGCAAAGTCTTTAAATTCTTAATACATCTTTTTATGTATGTTACTGTAAAGAATCTACCTGCAATGCGGGAGACCAGGGTTCAATCATTGTGTTGGAAAGATTCCCTGGAGAAGATAATAGCAACCCACTCCAGTATTCTTGCCTGGAGAATTCTATGGGCAGAATCCTGGCAGGTTACAGTCCATGGGGTAGCAAAGAATTGGACAGGATTAAGTGACTAACGCTTTCACTGTTATTATACGACTGTACAGTTATCTCCCTGTATGGGTATTCAGTCACCCATATCATTTTTCCCCTATAGATAAGCATTTAGGTCACTTTTTCTTTTTTGCATGTTTATACAGTCAATGCTGGGCTTCTCAGGCGTGTCAGTGGTAAAGAACTCCCCTATAATGCAGGAGATGCAGGTTCTATCCCTGGGTTGGGAAGATCCCCTGGAGAAGGAAATGACAATCCACTCCAGTATTCTTGCCTGGGAAACCCCATGGACAGAGAAGCCTGGTCGGGCCACAGTCCATGGGGTCAGAAAGAGTCAGACACTACTTGGCGACTAAAGAGCAAGAAACCAATCAGTGCTGCAGTGAACAGGCTCCTCTATATTCTCTTCTGTGCGTATAAGCAAACGTTTACCCAGAGTTGACAATAAGGGCAAATACACATAAGAATTAAAAGGCTTAATTCTCCCTGTGAAAAATAAGGAAGGGATTCTCCTTGCTGCTACTTCCCCTTATTCTTTATAATATTTACATTTGGAAACTTAAGTTCTTTCTCTGTGTCTTTGAAATGTATGTAAATCATTTTTAAAGATAATAAGACTCTCATCAGCTTGCTCAAGGACCCAGGAGCCATCTTTCTGACATATGACATGTCTCATGACATCAAGGAATATAGGGTCCCATCTCCAAGTTTCTCTGGAAGCAGAGATGCCTAACATTGTTGGGAGCCTCACACCAAGTTGTGAAACTACTTCCTGCCATAAAGACAAAGGAAGCTTATTTTTCCTTTGGATAAACCCTGTTAGCTAACGCAAATGGTCATCCCAGTTATTAAATGAATTTTGGATTCAGTATGTGTGACCAATGGGGCTGATAAGCCCTCTTGCCTGAGGACTAATTATTGCGTACTTTGAGAACACCATGGAATGAGTTGGATCTGTTATCTATGTGAAAGGGTAAAATTCTTTTCTGTCTTTACAGTCACTTAGCATATTGCCTGTGATGAGCGTGTTCTAGTTTCATGCTTATTCAATAATAACTGCTTTCTCTCTGTTCTACCTTTGTGGAGGGGTTTCTGGGTTGGGAGGAGGTTTTGTTCTTAATTCTCTTTCCCCAACAATAGCAGTTCCACTTCTAGGCAAGATGTGGGACTAAGAGTCTAAAGTGAACAGCAAACGGGAAGAAAAACTTGGAGGTGTCTATCAAATCTAGTTAACAGTGGCTTATGAATATCTACATCCTGTATGTTCATCCAGATCAGGAATATAATCAAACTCATACAGTTTTTGCTAATTTTCCTGGATATTAAGATTTGATACATGAATTGTCTCTTCTGTAAGTGCTGCTGCTGCTAAGTCGCTTCAGTCATGTCTGACTCTGTGCGACCCCATAGACGGCAGCCCACCTGGCTCCACCGTCCTTGGGATTCTCCAGGCAAGAACACTGGAGTGGGTTGCCATTTCCCTTTCCAATACATCAAAGTGAAAAGTGAAAGTGAAGTCGCTCAGTCAAGTCCATCTCTTCTCGACCCCATGGACTGCAGCTTACCAGGCTCCTCCGCCCATGGGATTTTCCAGGCAAGAGTACTGGAGTGGGTAACCATTGCCTTCTCCACTGTAAATGCTGGTTTTATATTATTTGCTCATTTTTACTCATTGTCTTCTAGAATTTTTACTATTATTATTATCCAGTTTGTTAATCCTCGTTCAAGTTGAAAATATCTTCTTTGCTATATTTGCTATAATTTTACTTACATTATTTGCTATCCAAGATATATTACTGTAACAAAAAGCATCTGTTTTCCTCTTTGGCTCAAAGAATATGAAGATTTAAGGATTTTCTTTAGCCCAATGTCAATTTTTTTTTCAAACATGCTAAAGCTTTTGTAGTTTTATTTCTTGTTTTCACACTTATGTTATTCATTTACAGATTGTATCATTTTAGGGAACAGTGTAATAGAGGTAGGAACAGAGATATGACTTCCTTTTTCCAAATGGTTACCTTACTTGTAGATTAGTCCAGCCTTTCAAAACTTTTAGGTCTCCATTTTCTGTAGTGGATGAAAGCGACTTTATTCTGCTGGTCCACTGTTTAAGGGGTTCAGACTTTCAAGCAACACTAATTTATAAATGGAAATGCAAGTGCTATATTTTGGGCATGTTCATGGTTCATGTCAAACCATAGACATCAAACTAAATTACACTTTAACTATTGCTACCCAACTGATAGGGTTTTCAAAATGAACATCACCATGTTTTTTAAAAAAAAGCAGATTTCTGAGCGCTATCCTCAGAAAATTAAATCTGAAATGAACGCAGGCATTTTCAATTCACGATTAAGTGAATAAGGTTTCTCTTCTTTCTTTTAATCATTTAGGTAGCTTACCCTTGTAGGGGAGCAAAATTTTCCACCTCCAAATATGTCTTTGACATGAGGATTAGGTCAGGCTGATTATTTTTAAGAAACCCTAGACTCAGGAAGTCTTTTCTTTTTTTTCACCTCCACCTTAACTGCCTAAAAGGATTTAGATAAAAGGTCTGATTCAGGAAGAGAGTCACCAGAGAAACCTACGAAGAACCTGGGTCAGGTGTGGTGGGGGACACTCAGCAGGGCCTGGAGATCAGAGTACTCTATGTGTCACTGTCTCTGCTGGCAAAGCAACCCTTGTTTACCAAACATTTGTTTTTCCACCTGCATGTGAACTGCATTTCCCTTTGATATCACAGTCCTCACCCTCTTTTCTTTCTCTCAGATAGTAGATAAGCCTCAATTTCCTAAACAGTCCTTGGGTTTCCTTTTCCTGTGGGGCTCTGTTTGTATACAATTGAATTTGACTTTTTCTTATTAATGTCTCATGTCATTTAATTCGTAGACCAGCCAGAAGAACCTAGAAAGGGTGGAGAACATCTTTTATTTCCCTGACACCCTAAATTCAAGTTTTATGTATAAGTTGCAAAAACAAATTAAACTGAGAATTTAGGAGTAAAGCAAAAAAAAAAAAAAAGAAAATTACTCAGTTTTACTTCTACAGTGTATGGAATAATAAATAGAAAACTACCTCACACTGACGTACCCTGCTTGTTTGCAGAAAAACAATTTTTTTAAGGGGCTGTCAATCTTCAAAAGATGGATGGCAAATAGATGGGGAAACAATGGAATCAGTGACAGACTTTACTTTCTTGGGCTCCGAAATCCATGCAGATGGTGACTGTAGCCATGAAATTAACACTTGCTATGACAAACCTAGGTAACATATTCAAAAGCAGAGACATCACTTTGCCGACAAAAGTCCATGTAGCCAAGGTTATCATTTTTCCAGTAGTCATGCACAGATATGAGAGTTGGACCATAAAGAAAGCTGAGTGCCAAAGAATTGATGCTTTTGAACTGTGGTGTTCGAGAAGATGCTTGAGAGTTCCTTGGACAGCAAAGAGATCAAACCAGTCAATCCTAAAGGAAATCAATCCTGAATATTCATTGGAAGGGCTGGCTGATACTGAAGCTGAAGCTCCAAATGTGAAGAGCTGACTCATTTGAAAAGACCCTAATGCTGGGAAAGATTGAAGGCAGGAGGAGAAAGGGACAGAGGATGAGATGGTTGGATGGCATCACCAACTCGATGATCATGAGTTTGAGCAAGCTCTGAGAGTTGGTGATGGAGAGGGAAGCCTGGCATGCTGCAGTCCATGGGGTCGCAAAGAGTCAGACTCAACTGAGTGACTGAACTAACTGAATCTTTAAAATTATTCTAAGAGAAGAAAACAAATATGGTGAAAATGGGCAAAGAAAGTGCTATACTCATGATTTTGAATTTACTGCTAAATCAATTTAAATATGATGAATTTCCTGTAAAAAATAAAAATCAATATATGAAAAAAGAATATTCCAAGGAGACTTCAGTGACTGTCTAGAATAAGTTTTATATTGTTAATGTTTTGGTTTTGGCATGAATATTTCATAACACTTATACTATTGGACTCTGGAATTTAAGAAAGCTTAAAAAGTTGAACTTTGTGCCTAGACTAGAAAAAATTTATTTAAAGTATGACACGTATGTTTCCTAGAAAGGAAGACTTAAGGGTCGTATTAACTAAGTAGTGTTACTTAAATCAGGGTCTGCTTTCGATTCCTTGGCCGAAGGAAAATCTGATTCTGTAAAGAATACTTGTCCAAAGAGGTTAAGGATTTGATTTACTTAAATACATAACATATAAACCCACTGGTAATTCCTAGCCAAGGCTCAGGTTTAACACGGAAGATCAAGCTACATTTTACTGCTCACAACAATGAGTACTTATTCTCAGAATACACCTGTCAGAGCAAATGCAATTTGCTAGGATTTTTCCCCCTGCTAAATGAATGTATAGATCTTTCCTATTTGAGCTCAAGCTTAATATACCAGGCCTCATTGTGCACTGGTTTTGGGATGTCACAGATAACCTTTAAATTTCCTTTGAAAGAGATAAGTTGAACCTTTCACATGATATCAACTCCCTTAAAAATAAAGGGCAAAAGAAAAATAAAGGCAAAAGTAACAGACACAGACTTTTCTAAGGCAGAAAAGTAGACACCAAATGACCTTCCTATAACTACATGAATTCAAAACAAAAGTTTCAGTCAAAACATTTATTCTTTTCCTGAATTGGGTTAAATGACAATACAAATATTGTGACCCTGCTTTTAAGTTTTTCATGTACTATACTTTAAATGTTCAAAACTTTGTGTAAAACCACATGTGACCCAATTTCTTTCACAATGCCTGCTGTAGAAATCTTAATTGTACACACTTACTTAGAAATAAATGCTCTCCTAAAGCATTATTACAGATTTGAAAGGACTAGTTAGCACTGCAACAATAATGTCAATTGAGTTCTTAGTTATCAACAAACACAGAAAGAAGAGAGGAGAGAACTGACAAAGGAGAGAGGAGAGATGTCCATTTATATCGTTTCCATCTGGTAGCAACCAGATCAGAAAGCCAGGGTGGCGAGAGTGCTTCTTGAGTCCTTAGGAGGGGATTTGAAGGTATTTAAGGGGATTAACCACATGCTACACTAGCCAGGGCTAGTTAAATTATAGTATTTTCAGGATAACAATTTTACATGAAGTACCAAAGTTCTGGCTAGAAAAATAGATTGCTAAACAGAAACTTCCAGCTTTCCATGGCTAAGAGTCTAAAGTGATAGTGAAAGTGATAGTCGCTCAGTCGTGCCTGGCTCTCTGCGACCCCATGGACTGTAGCCCACCAGGCTCCTCTGTCTATGGGGATTCTCCAGGCAAGAATACTGGAGTGGGTAGCCATTCCTTTCTCCAGGGGATCTGCCCGACCCAGGGGTTGAACTCGGGTCTCTTGCATTACAGGCAGATTCTTTACCGTCTGAGCCACCAGGGGAAGCCCTAAGAGTCCAAAAGCCTCTCTCAAATATGGGGATGGGACAAAAATATAGACTCATGAAACTACAGTGAGGCTGCAGGGAAAGTTTATTACCACCCAGCTTTCACACTGACAGTCACAACTTGTAAATCTTAACAGATACTGAGCAACTGTTATTTTAAAAGTTGTTGAAAAGGACGTAAACATTATCCTGAATATGATGGCAACAACAGTAGAAACCTAAGTGCTCAGAGTGAAGGGGTGGAGCCATTGGCAGGACTCCTCGACCAGGGTCCGTTTCAGAAAGTCTCAGGATCCCAGGGTGGCGTCATTCATTTTCACGCGCAGCCCTGGGCAGATTCATAGAGCAGCGCATCCACCATCTGTAATCCAGTTTCAGGACCTTGCTACCAATCAGTCAGGCTGCGCCCGCAGGACAGAAGCAGACGCCAAGTCAGCAACACTGGGTCTTGCCCTCTTTTTTCACAGTCTCCTGGTCCAGTTTAATTCTGCCATCGTTTTCTTCGTTAGGGAAGCTTTGGTGGTTGGCAAGAATGTTCTCCACCAGGAAGCGGGCTGCTTCATCGATGTTGACATTATCCTATAGGGCAGAGACGAGGATTAATTCTTAGAGGAAAGCATGAAGAGTATTGCTAGGAACTAGGAAAGTGTGTCAGGGGGCACTGTAAGGACAGCTCCATCTCCTGCTCTGATACTAAAACTGTTTGATGAGAGTCCATATTATTGCCTAACAGGTCTGGGGAACCCTCTTCTTCCTACCAAGAATCCCTCTTTCTGATGTTCTTGTTTTTTAATGTTTTAAACTTTGGCACTGAAGTTCAGTGAACTATCTCCATGGTTGAAGATGAATCTTCATCCTGCTCTAGGTTGCCAGCCACATAAGTGAAAGCACAGATATAAAAAGGCTTCCCTGGTGGCTCAGAGGGTAAAGCATCTGCCTGCAATGCAAGAGACCCAGGTTCGATCCCTGGGTCGGGAAGATCCCCTGGAGAAGGAAATGGCAACCCACTCTGGTACTCTTGCCTGGAAAATCCCATGGACGGAGAAGCCTGGTAGGCTACAGTCCATGGGGTTGCAAAGAGTCAGACACGACTGAGCCACTTCACTTTCACTTTTCACTTTACAGATATCAAAACAAAACTCAATAATTTGTTCTTGAACATCTACTTCCAGTATTTGGGATACCTTGTGGAAAAAAATGTTATAGGGTTCAAACCACATTAAAATATGATAAATGCAGCATATCACTTCCCCACCCCTGACTGCAAATTATGACTTTTAGTTGATGTGTATAAACTGAGCCGAAACAATGTTGTGGGTGAGATGTTAAGGATGCTCTAAGGAACCACCGGCCATCATATTTGTGTGACTGATTCACATGCTCTCATTGCACATATAATAAGTAACACATAGCAAAAACTGTGCTTATTTACAAAGGACAGGTAGTAGGAGCTGTTAGACATTTCTAAAGCTATTGTGGAAAATACATAAACATATACTTATGAACTTCCCATGTGGCTCTGTGGTAAAGAAACTGCCTGGCAATATAAGAGACACAGGTTCCACCCTTGGGCCAGGAAGATTCCCTGGAGGAGGAAATGGCAACCCACTCCATTATTCTTGTCTGGAAAATCCCATGGACAGAGGAGCCATGGGGTTGCAAAGAGTCAGACACGACTGAGCGACTAAGCACAATGTACTCTGTTCAGCGTCTGAGGAGGCACACTTGCTTGAGTTCATGTCTGCCAGGCTTCTCCACTGAAAAGGGACTATTTTTCACTTTGCACTTAGTAAGTACAACTGTATAAATACCCTGTTTTTCACCATACTTTTCCCTACTCATTTTGACATCAGTTAAGTTTTTCCCTGGAACAAGTATTACTGTTACATTTAATGGTGACTTTCTATCTCCATCATTTCCTTTTCATTTATGACTTGGAATTCTACAGTGAGGAAGAATTTTTTCTCTTCTCCCCCATTTAGTCACTTGTTTGTCCATGTCATGGATCATTATTTTATTCTGTGGATTAGGTCCATTACAACAGTTTTCTCCTTTGCTGTTCAATCTACTGTCTTAGATTTTGGAGCTCCTACAAGCAGGCACCTGTGTGTTTTTGACATGTTTCCATCACTGTGTTGTTTCCTTAGCTTCTGGCACCACAGAATACCTCAGGCACATCTTTACTTTCCTTGTTCCACTACTTCCTGGATAATTGTACTTAAAAACCAGGTTCTGACGGACTTGTAAACTCATGAGTTCTGTGTCGTTCTGGCTTCTAAACATCTTCAGCAGACACACCCAGGAAATATGTGATGTTTCTGAACTGTGGTGCTGGAGAAGACTCTTGAGAGTCCCTTGGACTGCAAGGAGATCCAACCAGTCCATCCTAAAGGAAATCAACCCTGAATATTCATTGGAAGGACTGATGCTGAAGCTGAGGCTCCAATACTTTCGATACCTGATGTGAAGAGCCACTCATTGGAAAAGACCCTGATGCTGGGAAAGACTGAGGCTAAGAAGAGAAGGGGACGACAGAGGATGAGATGGTTGGATGGCATCATCGACTCAATGGACATGAGTTTGAGCAAACTCCAGTAGATAGTGAAGGACAGGGAAGCCTGGTGTGCTGTATCTATATGGTCTCAAAGAATCAGACAAGACTAAGTGACTGAACAACAATACATACATTGGTATCTGCTTCTATGTTTATCTGTTTATACATACATGTGTGTATGTGTGCATGTATGTGCATGTCTGTATATGTACACACACATATAGACACATAAACACAGGATTTATATATATCTATGTGTATATATATGTAAAATGTTAAGTTCATATGGACCTTTCCAATTCCAACCCAAAACCACAAGGTTCATTCTAGGCTTCTCCCTTATTTGTTATAACTTTCTCAGTGAAAACTCTGCCTGAGAAGTAAAGACCTCTGCTATTTATTCAGCTATCTTTTCTAGCACCAACACAAGCTTTTTTTTTTTACCTCTACCCCTAAGGTAAGTATAAACTTTAATTAAAGTATTGATCTTTAAATGCCCTAATGTCCCTCGGTCCCCACCATCCCCATATACCAAATAATTAAAAGATTCTCTAACTGCATCTAATTGTAACTCATTAAGAACAGAAAGTCCCATGCTATAGTGTAATTAGTCACACATTTTCATATTGGAAATCCATTATTTGCCATAAAGGTGAAGAGATGAAAATCATGAATTTAAACTTGCCTTTTGGCTGTGTTCTCATCAGAAATTCAGATCCCTGGAAGTCTAGCAGAAATCAGTTTGAAGCTAACTGCTGACCAGCTCAGAATCAGAGGTGTTAGTGGCATGTAGGCAGTACTTTAAGGCTTGACTAGAAATTTTAACCAAAATTTTTATTATATTTCTCTTGAAATACTCATCACTAAGGAAATCTCTAGGAAATATATTTGTAGGAAGGCACAGAACATATGAATATTTTCCTTTTTACCTCTACAAGCTACCCTGTCTATACATATAACAAAGCTGATGACTTACACAGTCTCCGGCTATATGCCACATGATGCTATTGTTTATGAATCTTCCATCTAGGTACTGGGGAGAAATTCGGATTTATTACCTTAACGATTAATTAAAAAAAAAAAGAGGAATTTTTATCTGTAATACATTCATCTTCTCTTGTCAAATCTCTTGCTCTAGTAAACATTTACACACACCACTAATTTTTTTCCAACAAAGCTGGAAAGTAAAGCAAATCCCTTGACAGATGCGGAGAGAAGACAGAGGGCATGGCTCCCAGAACAAATGCCTCTATGAAAAGCCATCCCTTCTGCAATCTCTTCCTTCCCATTTGGCTGAGTGCTCATGCAGTACACCTCTGGGCTTCATCTGTTCCACCACTACTTTTTAAATATGAAACTAAACTTTAATTTATAATATAGCAGATTATATAATAAATAGCCTTTAGCTTAGAAGTAAACACTTCTGCCTCTAGCAGACACTATCCTTCCCAATGACCCCTCCATCACAATATTTTCAGAGCACATTTTGTGTAGTCTCCCATAGGTTTGCTTTCATTATTCTCATCTTCAGTGGCAGCAAATAATCTTCCACTTTTAGGGTGGATTTCTAGTAAAGCTAAAAGTAACCTGGTAAGTAGGTGATTTGGAGGAAAAAAAAAAAAAATATATATATATATAAACCACTCTGGTAAATCCATCTAAATCCTTTCTATAAATAAGAAATTCACTGAAGTAAACTAAAAGCTAAAACTGTGTTAAAATTAAATCAGTTTGGTTTTGAGTTTGTCATCATCATAGAATTTCATCAACATTTCATCATCCTTCCACGTCTGATTGTTATTGGACCTCTAAAGTGAAACTTGCAATGCATATAAATACACTCCAGCACAATATTTTGTGTTTGGGATTTTCACCTTTGCTTTCCAGTATATCTAGACTATTAAGATTTTCATCAGCCAATCTGTAGTTTTCTTCAAAAAATATTTTATCCAGTTTTCCATCATGGTTGAAAGAACAATATCTTACTCTACTTACTGTTGATGACGAAATATGTCACAATTGTTGATGCTTTCCTTTTGCTCAAATTTTTCATACACATTTAATCTAAAATTCCTCCATCATCATCTGAATACATTATCTTCTCTCTGACGTTTTCAATGTCTTTGTTTGTCCTGCCCACGACTTACATCTTCACTAAGGACATCTATGTCCCTACGTTTTGTTAAGTCTTCTGTAAAAATCAAAATTAGTTGCGCTTGACAATATACTTCATACCCCATAAACTCCAGGATGTATGAAAAGTACTTTAAGGACTCAAACTCATATAACATATCATTTGTTCTTTGCTCAAATAATATTGATTTTTATTTTAATGTAAAATCTGCCCTTCTATTCACCTCCCTACTAGGCAATTCTGAAAGTATCCCTGCTGCTGACTGAAATAAGCTGTAACATATCCATGCTTCACCTTTCACTAGGCTTCCGAAAACCACTCGGGTAAATCCATCTAAATTCTTTACAGTTTCAGGTCAGATGTACGAGTTAACTACAGAGCAGATTCAAACACACAGCGGAGCTCACCTTTGCAGAGGTTTCAAACCATCCTGTGAAGCCATGGTCTTTGCAGAACTGGTCCATCTGGGAAGGAGTCTGGCCACTGTCCTTTTTCTGGTCACATTTGTTAGCTAAAAGGACAGCAGGAATAGGGCTGCCGTTTGGAAGATGTACTTTACTATCCAGATCACTTTTCCATTTTAAAACAGCATCAAACGTGGAACCTCTCGATATATCAAAGACAATGAAGGCACCGACAGCTTCTTTGTAATATACTCGAGTCATGTTGCCAAAACGTTCCTGTCCTAGAAATAAATATAGTGAGACATCAAAAACTTAAAATTCAGTCAGACGCTATATTTATACATAACCTTTTTTAACCCTAAGAATAATGTTGTAAACACATCTGTCATTCCAGAACAGAGATGGGTGGGATTAAGGACACACACACAGAACCACAGCCCATAGGGCAGAAGTGGCTGATCACCTGCTCTCAGAACACAGTTACCTAGTTTTATGTTCTCTGTGCATGTACACTACATTCTCCATAAACATCAAGATACCAGTTCTTACAGCTACAGAACCCAGTCCCCCCTCACTCGCCTTGGTCTAAGAGAGGTACCAAAGAAAAAAAAAAGAAAGTTGGGTGTGGAGAGAAGAGACAAGAATAGAAGAAAAGAGACTTGCAGGAAGAAGATAAGTGTGGTGGGTAAAACGCTAGTCAAAAAGATTAGGCCTGGACCTGAGATAAAGGAGCTCATGTTCTTAACTCCTCTTTTTTCACGTCTCCAGCGAAACCCACTTTCCGTTTCCTTTTTAACTTTTTTTATTTATTTTTTTATTTTTAGTGGAGTGCAGTTTATTACACCGGCGGGCCCAAGGCAGAGTCTCCTCTTAGCCAAGGACTTAACTTTTTTTAAAGGAGGACAATTACTCCACATCTTTGTGCTGGTTTCTGCAGTACAACAATGGGAATCAGTAGTCATACATATACTCCCTCCCTCCTGAGCCTCCCTCCCTTCTCCCATCCCACTTCTCAAGGAAGTCAGAGTGCCACGCTGGGCTCCCCATGTTAGACTGCACCTTCCCACTAGCCATCTTTTTAACACAGGATAGTATATATATATGTAAATGCCACTTTCTCACTTTTGACTCGAAATGCAAGACTGCCCTAAGAAGGTAGATGTGCAAACCCACTGCTTTAGTAAAACGTGGTACAACTGTGTTGTTAAAAGAAGGATCAACTACAGAGCTCTTTGGATATCATTGTACTTTTAAAATAGCTTAACATGTTAGCACTTTTTTGGGAAAAAAATCTACCATTAAACATACCATATAGGTCTTGGCAAAGCATTCGCTTACTATCTGATATTGACTTAGGAAGAATTCTTTTCTTCATCTGACAGATAGAAAAACATGCAAAGGCTGCTTGGCCAGGACTCCAACAGCTCCAATTAAAGAAGATGGGACTAAGACTGGATCTCCTGACTCCCGTATGTGTGTGGAAACACACCAGTCATTCTGACCTATCCTGCAGCTGCCCTGACTTCTAAAGCTCTTACCTTTAGTGGGCAAATTACTGACCACAGTGCTAAGGAAAAATGACTGCAAAAACTACAAATCTAAGATTTATAACTCTTTGTCTAATGATAAAAGCATGTGCTAGGATGGAACATTTTCCTATTAAAACATACAATGAAAAACAACCTTTTATATAATTTTACTGGTAGTTAAGAAAGCAAAGCTGTCCCCTAAATTAATCATTTTTCCCCTCCAAATTCTATGCCATCATACATTTTTTAGATATTATTAATGGCATAATTGCAGAAGAATGCAATAGTCAAGCTTAAATGGATAAATAGAGTTCATTTAGTTTATGACTGCTCCCCAGAGGGGCTTATCTGAAGTTGTATTGTGATAGCTCAGAGTTCCAAATTTTGTTATAATGAACAGTCACATGAGAAATCTCATTATCGTGTTCATATATTATTAGTGATGTAAATCTGACTAGCCAACTATTTAGTTTATTTGCTCACAATGCTGACATTTATAAAAAGTCCATGTTGTATCCTTTTCCATTAACATACATTTAATTATCACACAAGGCATGCTGGCAGAGAATAGACCAGCCACTCAAGGTCGGTATCACCATTTTGTAAACACTGCGCAGATGCATTAAGGTGCACCTAATTTCAAACAGAGAGCACACACTACCAATGATTTTGATTTTTTTCAATTTTAATTATTTTATATGAAACGACTACAGCAATAAGAGAAATCAGTACTGCTAACTTAGTCCAGATAACAAGATAGTTACATAATAATTATATGAAAACATTCCTTTGGGCTCCCCTTTAATTTAGAAGAGGGTAGGTGCCAAACTAACAAACGTATATAGAAATCCAGAGGTTATGAAGAACTACTGAGCTCTGTGACTTTTGTTTCTAGAATCATCTATAGATTCCCTCTCCAAATATTTCATTTTACCAGCTGTGTTAGTGAACATTCAAGTTTGTATTCATATAAAATTTCTGGTTAAACCATAAGAAAATAAGAAATGTATGAGACAAGGCATTTTTGAGGAGGATCTTGTGACTTAAAATACCCATTCCAGTTCCAGGGCCAGGATTCAATCCTTCCTGACATTCTCACAGCAGAGAGTGTGCTTTCTACCACCACCATATATGACAAATCTAAACGGTGCCAATTACACTGTTAAGCATTTCATGCAAAGATAAGATGGGCAACGTAAAGGACAGAAACAGCAATGACCTAACAGAATAATGTTAGTCACTCAGTCGTGTCCGACTCTGTGATCCCATGGATTGTAGCCTGCCAGGCTCCTCTGTCCATGGAATTCTCCAGGCAAGAATACTGGAGTGGGTGACCATTCCCTTCTCCCGGGGATCTTCCTGACCCAGAGATCAAACCTGGGTCTCCTTCATTGTGGGCAGATTCTTTACCAACTGAGACACCAGGGAAGCCCAAATACAAACAAAGCTAGTGGAGATGATGGAATTCCAGCTGAGTTATTTCGAATCCTAAAAGATGATGCTATCAAACTGCTGCAGTCAATATGTCAGCAAATTTGGAAAACTCAGCAGTGGCCACAGGACTGGAAAAGGTCAGTTTTCATTCCAATTCCAAAGAAAAGTCATGCCAATGAATGTTTCAATTATTGCACAATTGGGCACATTTCACATGCTAGTAAGGTAATGCTAAAAATCCTTCAAGTTGGGCTTCAGCAGTATGTGAAGCAAGAAATTCTAAGTGTACAAGCTGGATTTAGAAAAGGCAGAGGAACCAGAGATCAAATTGCCAATATCAGTTGTATCATAGAAGAAGCAAACAGAAAAACATCTGCTTCATTGACTATGGTAAAGCCTTTAACTGTGTGGATCACACAAATTGTGGGAAAACTTCAAAGCAATGGGAATACCAGACTACCTTACCTGCCTCTTGAGAAACCTGTATGCTGGACAAGAAGCAATAGTTAGAACCGGACATGGAACAATGGACTGGTTCCAAATTGGGAAAGGAGTGTGTCAAGGCTGTATACTGTTATGCTTCTTATTTAACTTATATGCAGAGTGCATCGTGTGAAATGCTGAGCTGGATGAATCACAAGCTAGATTCAAGATTTCTGGGAGAAATATCAATAACCTCAGATTCGCAGATGATACCACTCTAATGGCAGAAAGAGAAGGCTAAAGAGCCTCTTGATGAAAGTGAAAGAGGAGAGTGAAAAAGCTGGCTTAAAACTCAATATTCAAAAAATTAAGATCATAGCATCCTGTCCCATCACTTCATGGCAAATAGATGGGGAAAAAAGTAGAAATAGTGACAGACTTTATATTCCTGGGCTCCAAAAATCACTGCAGACAGTGACTGCAGCCATGAAATTAAAAGGCACTTGCTCCTTGGAAGAAATCTATGATAAACCTAGATAGTGTATTAAAAAGCAGAGACATAATTTTGCCAACAAGGGTCCATATAGTCAAAGTTATGGTTTTACCAGTTAAGTTCAGTTGCTTAGTCATGTCTGACTCTTTGCTACACCATGGACCACAGCACACCAGGCTTCTCTCTTCATCACCAACTCCCAGATCTAACTAAAATGCATGTCCACTGAGTTGGTGATGCCATCCAACCATCTCATCCTCTGGTGTCCCCTTCTCCTCCTACCTTGAATCATTCCCAGAATCAGGGTCTATTCCAATGAGTCAGTTCCTCACATCAGGTGGCCAAAGTATTGGAGTTTCAGCTTTAGCATCAGTCCTTTCAGTGAATATTCGGGACTGATTTCTTTTATGATGGACTGGTTGGATCTCCTTGCAATCCAAGCAACTCGCACGAGTCTTCTCCAATACTACAGTTCAAAAGCATCAATTCTTCAGTGCTCAGCTTTCTTTGTAGTCCAACTCTCACATCCGTACATGACTACTGGAAAAACCATGGCTTTGACTAGATGGACCTTTGTTGGTTTTACCAGTAGTCATGTACAGATGTGAGATTTGGACCATAAAGAAAGCTGAGTGTCGAAGAATTGATGCTTTCGAATTGTGGTACTAGAGAAGACACCTGAGAGTCCCTTGGACTGCAAGGAGATCAAACCTGTCAATCCTAAAGGAAATCAACTCTGAATATTCACTGAAAGAACTGATGCTGAAGTTGAAACTCTAATACTTTGCCATCTAATGTGAAAAGCCAATTCATTGGAAAAGACCCTGATGCTGGGAAAAATTGAGGCCAGTAGGAGAAGAGGGCAACAGAGGTGATTGGATGGCATCACAAACTCAATGGACATGAGTTTGAACAAATTCTAGGAGATAGCAAAGGACAAGGAAGCCTGACGTACTGCAGTCCATGGTGTTGCACAGAGTCAATCAGGACTGAGCAGGCTGAACAACAATAACACTGTTAAGCAAATGAAAAGTAAAGGCACAAACTGGGAGAAAAAAAAGTACATATATATCTGATTTAAAAAACATACTTAGAATATACAGAATTCTCAGAACTCCAAAATAAGAGAACAAAAAAGAATTTGATAGAATAAACAAAATATTAAAACACTTTACCAAAGAATTTATATGATGATAAATAAGCAAAAGAAATGATGCTCAAAACTATTAATCATTGGATTTAAACCACAATTGGGCTGATCCTTTATACCCACAAGAAAGTCTATAATGAAAAAGTCTGACTATACTAAGTGCTGGTGAAGCTGTGGAGCAACTGGAGCTCTCATACATAGCTGGTAAGAATAATACTTAAAAATAGTGTAACCATGTTGGAAAACAATTTGATACTTTCTCAAAAATGTAAGCATATATCTAGCACACAACCAAGCTATCCCACTCCTAGGTATTTGCTAACAAAATGAAGGCACGCATCTATACAAAGGCATGCTCATGACTGCCCAGAGGAGCTTGATTTTTAATAGCCCCAAACTGGAAGCAACCCAAATGTCTATTCACATAGTAATGAATAAATTACGGTATGTTCATACAATGGACCACAACTCAACAATAAAAAGGAAAGGAACAAATTATGAATAAATGTAACAACATGGAGGAATCTCAAAATAATTATGCTGAGCCAAAATAACCAGGCCAGAGGAGGAGGAGGTAATACTGTGAGTCTACTTATATCAAATACCAAAAAATCACAAACTATAGTAATACAGTAAGAGAAAGCAGATCAGTTGATTATGTTGGACAAGGGCAGGGAATGGGTTAGAGAAATTACATTTCAAATGATAAAAAATGCTTGCAATCTTGACTATGGTGATATTTCCCAAGTGTAAAAGTTATAAAATTGTACAGTTTACTCTATGTCAACTATATCACAATAAAACTATAAAAAATACCTATCGTATATACTACATACGGTCACCAGGAAGTTAAATGTAAAATGCCTGCCTGGGAGTATATTTAGGGCTGAGTTAGGCAGAACTCAGCTAAATAAAGTTTTATTGGAATATCACCCTCATCTATTTACATATTATATACCTGATTTCATTCTATAATGGTGGAGTTGAGTTGTTGCAATAGAGAGTAAATGGCTCACAAAGCCTAAAATAATTACTATCAGGAACTTTACAAAAATAGTTTAATGATTTCTGTGCTGAGGGTTTAGGAACAGTCTATATCTTTACTAGGAGTGGTATATAAAATTCATGAAGGTACACCCTTAACTTCTTTGTATGTAGGTTATACTTCAAGTTCAAAGAGTGTAAAATGCCAGGTCTATAAGTGAGCACTGAATAAATACTAGCTACGGACTATCACTGCGCTTCGCTGGTGGATCAGAGGTAAGGAATATGCCTGCCAATGCAGAAGACGTGAGTTCGATCCCTAGGTCAGGAAGATCTCTTGGAGAAGGAACTGGCAATCCACTCCAGTATTCTTGCCTGGAGAATCCCATAGACAGAGGAGCCTGGCAGGCTACAGTCCATGGTAAGCAAAGAGTTAGACACGACTGAGCAACTAATGCGTTCACTTTCACACATGGCAAAGCCTTAAATTATTAGGTAGGTAAGTGTTTTACCCCAAAGTGGTGAAAATGGTTTGCAAAGGAAAATAAACTTGAGAAAAGTACAACCATCCTAGAGAATCAAATATCAAGCACCCGACAGTCAAGCTACCCCAGGAAATAATGTCTGTTTAAATTAGCCAACTGTCTTTAGAGACCTTTAGAGATCATCAAAGTTCCTCCAAGCTCTCACTTCTGATATTTTAGAATATCAGAATTCTATGCTATATATCAGGAAATTATGCTATAATTTTAATGTTATAATGATTTTCTGACAATTCTGCAATCATCAAATCCAGAAGACAGCAATGGGGGTCAAATGTAAATGACCCACCATCAAAAAGCCAAGCCCATGTATTTATAGGAGTAGCTTATTCTCCAAAAGAATAAGGAAAATATACTTCCTACTATACTGGGTTCATAATCTCTTTTTTTAAAAATTCAAGAGTGCTTCAGAGATTTCCCGGAACTGGTAAAGACAAGTGAAAAACAAAAGTTTCTAAAACACGTGTCATTGAACTACGGAGTGATGAAAGATAAAAGGAGTTCATTTAGAATAATCATCTTAACATAAAATTAATGGAACTGTTCTCCAAAAATTGAACAAGGTGAAACTTAGATTTAGCTTTGTTGTTTTAAAGGTTTAAATGCACAGGGTTGCTAAGCTCTTTCGGTTGTTAAGCTGGAAAGTAAACTTTCCTACAAGAATAAGAATTGCAGCCTGTATCTTTGTTATGACTGCTCCTTGGGTAATTTTAGCTGTTCCCTTATTACTATCTAAAACAAGAAAGTCCAGTGGAAAACACAACTAATGTTCACGAATAATCCATTTTCCTCCACTTTTGAATACAGGGAGGACCACACTATCCTGTCCCGTCTAAACCAGCTGTGTTCACAGAACATGAACAGGAGTGTCCCTGCCCAGCAGAATCACTTGTCGGGTGGCAGCAAAGTTACCTCTACTTTGGGGTGACGGTATAAGACAGTAGGGCCTCTGTTAGCCTGAGTCTTCAAGGGGCTCCAATGAAAAACCACCCTCACATTCCTCACCATCCCCCCACTTCTGCTCCCTACTAAGGACATGCAGAAAGTGTGAAATGTGTCAGTCACTCAGTCATATCCGGCTCTTTGCGACCCCATGGACTGTAGCCTGCCAGGCTCCACTGTCCATAGGATTCTCCAGGCAAGAATACTGGAGTGGGTTGCCATGCCCTCCTCCAGGGGATCTTCCTCATTTTAAGGCTGCTGGCACCCTACCACAACCCAGCCTATCTTGACTGGTGCAACGCCCAAATATTTTTTTTACCTCTTATAGCTAGATTTGATCTCAACTAGAAAATAAGTATTAGGTTCCTCCTTGTACCAGGCACTGTGCTAGACACGGGTCAAACAATGACTAGGATCCTAAGACTCTCAGTCTATCTGAGGAAAGAAACCAAGTGATGCCACGATGTGTTAGGTGTAATCAGAGATACAAAGAGCATATTATGGTATTCAACAAGGGGATGTCATTCACTGAAGTAAGCTAATCTTACTAGTCTTTTTGAAAGATATATTATCAAAAAATGCCTTCCAAATGCTTATACTATGAAAATATAGTATCTTCATAAACTTTATTTCCATGCTGTGACTTTCAGTTTGCATGCCCCTGGGGGCAGCCAGCCTAGGCAGAGCCATGCTCACCATCCATGGATTAAAAGGCTAAGCTTTAACTGCTGGAGGCAGTTTCTCAGAAGCACTGAGTCATCACTAGGAGAAACACACATTCTACTTCCCCTTTTACAGCACTGCAGAAGCCAGCCCTTCCTAGCTTCAGAAAAGGGCTAAAGGATCAAACCGATGGGTAAGACTATCATATGCAAACTAGAACTGCATTAGCAATCCATGGAATCTTAACATTTTCTTTTTTTTAAATTTTGGAAAAGAAAAAAAAAAGTACTCTGAGGGGCAGCCAATCAACCATTTTAAGTTTAGTCTAAGAAATTTTTATTATTCTAGGACTCTACTTTCCACAAGCACATAAATAAAAGCAGGACATTTCTGCCAGGATGAATGCTCCTGGATTGTGTCCTGTGATGGAAGCGGACCGGTTAGAGGAGAAAGTATGCAGTTATTAAATATAAAGACAGCTGCATGGGTCTTGTTTCATGGTGTATGTGTGTGTGTGTGTGTGCCTGTGTGTGTGTGTGTGTGTGTAGAGTTAAAGTGTACAGCAATATGGAAACTCAGCAGAACCTGGGAGATCTTCCTCTTACATGGTCTGTAGTAGTAGCTCGGACGCCATGGGAGAACTCTGAGCAACAAACACCACCCTCCTAGACCAGAGCTGTAATCTCCTCTTACAGGAAGGACAGGGGCCACTTGACGCTTTTCTGATACTCTGACAGACAAGATTATAAACTAGAAGATGATGCTCCAGATTACCTCATCCATCCTCCCTTATTTTAAAGAGAAAATAAATCTCAGCGAGACAACATTACTCAAGTGCCTCAGGTTGATGTGCTGTCTGATCTGGTAGCCAAACATCTTCTGGAGTATACATTCTTCCCCATGGCCCCGTGTCTCCAAATAGATCCAAAGTAGCATGAGCCTGGCAAAGACACTCCCCAAGGACACACAACCCTGCCACAAAAGTTACAGGCTTGCTCTGTGACCCTGAGTGCCTGACCACAGCAGCTAAGGACATGCCTCACTGCTGAGTTCATTAGCTAGGCTGATACTAGGGACAGGCTTTTTCCACCATATTGCTGTGGGCATATTGCCTGAATATTCCAATGGCTCCTAAAATGTGTTATCCTTCCTTCTCTAGCGGAAGGAACCCTGATTATAGATAGATATCTTGGCAATGAGAAGGGGAAAAAAGCACAGTGCTAGTCATCTAGGCTCAATGACATTTAAAGATGCACGACTTGGTAATACATACTCTAATGGATGATGACCTGTAAGGTACACATGTTGGCAAAAGGATTAAAATGCTTCCCCAATATCTGGAGTACCCAACACTAATGACTTTGAGAAGGAGTTGAGACAACTTAATACATTTCCAAGAACATGTATTTTAATCAAGGAAAAGAAAACCACAAAACGGCTTGCCTTCTCTCTTTTTAGTGTAGGCAGATTTTCTAAAGGGAAATATTTGCTCTCAGATTTGAAAGTAAAATACTGCACTTTGAACATTTATCAGAAATACAGGCCAGAGATGCTTTATGGTTTTAATCACTTTTTTTTAATGTTTGTCTCAAAATTTTATGTTCATGTGCCCATTTGCCAAAAAATCTAAATATCTCTAAATGTTATTTGAAATTCAAAATATAAGTCAAACAATGAAAAATAAATCAGAGCAATAAGACAATCTTGCTTAGCTTTCCAAGTATAAATGCATATCCTTGCCCACCAATTAAGAATTATTGGGCTTCCCCGGTGGCTCAGAGGTAAAGAATCCACCTGCCAATGCAGGGAACATAGGGTTAGATCGCTGGGGCGGGAAGATCCATCCATCCCTCCCATCCAGTGTTCTTGCTTGGAGAATGGAAAGGCAACGCAGTCAGTATCTCCCTGGGAAATCCCATGGATAGAGGAGCATGGGCTATAGTCCATGGGGTTGCAAAAGGGTTGGACACGACTTGGCAACTAAACAACAAACAACAAGAATTATTGAGCTACATGTTCTTGCTTAAGGTGACTGGGCAAAAATGTAGTTTCTAGTGAGTGCATATAAACTTCTTTAAAAACATATCCTTGAAAAAAAAAAAAAACATATCCTTGAAGTTTAGTATGCATCTCAGAGATGAAGCATTTTTAACACGCTTGTGTGGTTGGTGGGTAATAGATCAAGACCCAGACAAAATATGTCCAGTCATTGGTTCTAGAAAGATATTTATCTAGCCACTAAAATTTTTTATAGCTTGATATAGATAATATGGTGATGTCATAAGGGTCTTAGGTTTTATATGTAAGAAGCTACAATTCATAGTCACACAGGTTTTGTCATTTTTAGGGCATATATTTAATGACTTTTTATACTACTACTTTATAAAGCCCTTATAAATGTGCCCCAGAATTACACTTAAATATTCAACATGCTAAAATTATAAGGCACTGTTAGAAGAAAAAAAAATTTCCTCACATTAAAAAACTACCATAATACTGACCAAGAAAACAATGTAACTAAAAACCTATCCCCCTCCTCACTGGTTTACATAATTTTCTATAAAACAAATGACTGTATTACCATCAAATAAAACAAGTCTAAAAGCTAATGCATCAAATTAGCACCATGTGAGGCTGGATTTTATATGTACTGAATTTCCTATTAATATTGTACCATGAAGAAGGTAAAAGGAGTCATGTGATTTTACATAATGCATTCATCTGCTTTTCTTTTCTATCATGTATAAAGCAGAAAGAGAGATACTGTAACATGACCATGAAACCTGTGCGATCAGAAACATCTGGATTCATGCCCTAACTGCAAGTTAGAGGGGTACAGGCCTTGGGGAAATCCATTAAGCTTCCTGAGTCTCACTTTACTCAACAGTAATTTCCCCAGAAACATATATGTTAACGTATGTAAAACACACAGCAAGTGGGACTGTGCCGTGTGACACAGGGAGCTCAGCCTAGTGCCACGAGACAACCTAGAAGCGTGGGGTTGGGAGGCAGACGGAGGGGGATTCAGGAGGGCGGCGACGTAGGTATACCTGCACCTGACCCTGAGAGCTGAGCTCCCCAGGTCGGTAGGTGCTCAATATGCTACTGGAGAAGATGGGAAAATACCTCCAGAAAGAAAGGGCCTGAGACGAAGTGAAAACAACGCCCAGTTGAGGATGTTACTGGTGATGGAAGTAAGGTCCGAAGCTGTAAAGAACAATGTCTCACAGGAACCTGGAATGTGAGGCCCATGAGTCAAGGCAAACTGCAAGTGGTCACACGGGAGATGGCAGGACTGAACACCGACACTGCAGGAATCAGAGAACTAAAATCAGAAAACGGAGATCATGGCATCCGGTCCCATCACTTCATGGCAAATAGATGGGGAAACAGTGGAAACAGTGGCTGACTTTATTTTTTTGGGTTCCAAAATCACTGCAGATGGTGACTGCAGCCATGAAATTAAAAGATGCTTACTCCTTGGAAGAAAAGTTATGACCAACCTAGACAGCATATTAAAAAGCAGAGACATTACTTTGCCAACAAAGGTCTGTCTAGTCAAGGCTATGGTTTTTCCAGTAGTCATGTATGGATGTGAGAGTTGGACTATATAGAAAGCTGAGCACCAAAGAATTGATGCTTTTGAACTGTGGTGTTGGAGAAGACTCTTGAGAGTCCCTTGGACTGCAAGGAGATCCAACCAGTCCATCCTAAAGGAGATCAGTCCTGAATGTTCATTGGAAGTACTGATGCTGAAGCTGAAACTCCAATACTTTGGCTACCTGATGCGAAGAGCTGACTCACTGGAAAAGACCCTGACGCTGGGAGGGATTGGGGGCAGGAGGAGAAGGGGACAACAGAGGATAAGATGGCTGGATGGCATCACCAACTAAATGGACGTGAGTTTGGGTAAACTCCGGGAGTTGGTGATGGACAGGGAGGCCTGGCATGCTGCAGTTCATGGGGTCGCAAAGAGTCAGACACAACTGAGCAACTGAACTGAACTGAACTAAAATGGACTGGATGGGCAAATTTAATTCAGATGACCATTATATCTACTACCGTGGGTAAGAATCCCGTAGAAGAAATGGAGTAGACCTCAGAGTCAACAAAAGAGCCTGAAATGCAGTACACGGGTGCAGCCTCAAAAACAACAGAACAATCTCTGTTCGTTTCCGAAGCAAACCATTCAATATCACAGTAATCTAAGTCTATGCCCTGACCATTAATGCCAAATAAGCTGAAGTTGAATGGTTCTATGAAGACCTACAAGATCTTCTAGAACTAACACCTAAAAAAGACATCCTTTTCATCATAGGGGACTGGAATGCAAAAGTAGGAAGTTAAGAGATACCTGGAGTAACAGGCAAGCCTTGGAGTACAAATTGAAGCAGAGCAAAGACTAACAGAGTTTTGCCAAGAGAATGCACTGGTCAAAGCAAACACCCTCTTCCCAACAACACAAGAGACTACTCTACACATGGACATCACCAGATGGTCAAGACCGAAATCAGACTGATTATATCTTTGCAGCCGAAGATGGAGAAGCTCTATACGGTCAGCAAAAACAAGACCCAGAGCTGACTGTGGCTCAGATCATGAACTCCTTATTGCCACATTCAGACTTAAATTGAAGAAAGTAGGGAAAACCACTAGACCATTTAGGTATGACCTAAATCAAATCCCTTATGATTACTTCCAAAGAACAGCAAGGAGAGATAAGAAAGCCTTTCTCAGTGATCAATGCAAAGAAATAGAGGAAAACAATAAAATGAGGAAGACTAGAGACCTCTTCAAGAAAATTAGATATACCAAGGGAACATTTCAAGCAAAAATGAGCACAATAAAGGACAGAAATGGTATAGACCTAACAGAAGCAGATAAGAAGAGGTGGCAAAAATACACAGAAGAATTATACCAAAAAAAGATCCTAACAGCCCAGATAACCATAATGGTGTGATCACTCACCTAGAGCCAGACATCTTGGAGTCTGAAGTCAAATGGGCCTTAGGAAGCATCACCACGAACAAAGCTACTGGAGGTGACTGAATTTCAGTTGAGCTACTTCAAATTCAAAAAATGATGCTGTGAAAGTGCTGCACTCAATATGCCAGCAATTTTGGAAGTCAGTAGTGACCACAGGACTGGAAAAGGTCAGTTTTCATTCCAGTCCCAAAGAAAGGCAATGCCAAAGAATGCTCAAACTACCACACAACTGCACTCATCTCACACACTAGCAAAGTAATGTACAAAATTCTCTAAAGTAGGTTTCAAAAGTATGTGAACTGAGAAATTCCTGATATTCAAGCTGGATTTTGAAAAGGTAGAGGAACCAGAGATCAAATTGCCAACATTCGTTTCATCATAGAAAAAGCAAGAGAATTCCAGAAAAACATCTACTTCTGTTTTATTGACTATGCTAAAGCCTTTGTGTGGATCACAACAAACTGTGGAAAATTCTTCAAGAGATGGAAATACCAGACCACCTGACCTGCCTCCTGAGAAACCTGTATGCAGGTCAGGAAGCAACAGTTAGAACTGGACATGGAACAACAGACTGGTTCCAAATAGGAAAAGGAGTACCTCAAGGCTGTATATTGTCACCCTGCTTATTTAACTTATATGCAGAGTACATCATGAGAAACGCTGGGCTGGAGGAAGCACAAGCTGGAATCAAGATTGCAGGGAGAAATATCAATAACCTCAGATATGCAGATGACACCACCCTTATGGCAGAAAGTGGAGAAGAACTAAAGAGTTTCTTGATGAAAGTGAAAGAAGAGAATGAAAAATCTGGTTTAAAACTCAACATTCAAAAAACTAAGATCATGGCGTCTGGTCCCATCACTTCATGGCAAATAGATGGGGAAATAATGGAAACAGTGAGGCTTTACTTTCCTGGGCTCCAAAATCACTGGAGATGGTGCCTGCTGCCACGAAACTTGGTCCCGGGGGGGGGGGGGGGGGGAAGCTATGAGCAACCTAGACAGCATATTAAAAACCAGAGACATTACTTTGCCAACAAAGTTCCATCCAATCAAAGCTATGGTTTTTCCAGTAGTCATGATGGATGTGAGTGTTGGACTATAAAAAAAGCTGAGCACCAAAGAATTGATGCTTTTGAATTGTGGTGTTGGAGAAGACTCTTGGGAGTCTCTTGTACTGCAAGGAGATCCAACCAGTCCATCCTAAAGGAAATCAGCCCTGAATATTCATTGGAAGGACTGATGTTGAAGCTGAAACTCCAATACTTTGGCCACCCGATGGGAAGAACTGACTCATTGAAAAAGACCCTGATTCTGGGAAATACTGAAGGTAGGAGAAGGGAATGACAGAGGATGAGATGGTTGGATGGCATCACCAACTCCATGGGCACGAGTTTGAGGAAGCTCCAGGAGTTGGTGATGGACAGGGAAATCTGGTGTGCTGCAGTCCACGGGGTCACAAAGTGTAGGCCACGGCTGAGACACTGAACTGGACTGATCTGATTCATGCTGCTGTTGGCAGTAACAAACACAATTCACGGTGCTGTAAAGCAATTATTCTTCAATTTAAAAAAAAGTAAATTGAGAGACAGTGACTAGAAAGCAGCTTTTCATAAATGTTAACTGTGATTACATGAAGGTTTTTTTTTTTTTTTTACCAAAACTTCCTACCTCTGAGATTCTATGCTTATATTTGGAAATATATTTCCACTTGGAAAAAAAAGCATTATAGGGGAAGAGGCAAAGTTGCTCTTTAAATCATGTACAAAGTACCGTTTGTGCCAATGACACCACCTTTTGAGGTTGAGATCAAACCTGTCTGTCACACACAAGAGTAACAAAACTGAACACAGAAAAAAAAAAAGTTAAAAAAATACCTAAACAAAAGAAAAACAAACTCCCTTTGAGATGGCAGCAGCAGTCTCAATAAGCAGCCTTCAAAATGACCTATTCCCAGATACACAACAGTTCAGAAACTGGATTTTTCTTTTTGCTAATTAGAGACGAGCAAGCTTTTGTGGTATTTAGGTCACAGTGTAAGGTCTGTTTTTATTCAACTATTTACATCTTCTGTGGTGAGTGTAAAAAGAACATCTGACTTTAGTCAATTTAAAGAGGGGAATAAAATCAAAATATCTTTTTGGTTTGTCTCCAAAGTCGGAATAGTTTTGGAAGTTTGTGATATTGGCTTTTACCTAAGTACAGCATTCAATGAGAGCAAGACAAGGCCCATCTCTGTCATGTGATTTATCTTGTCTCCTTACACCACCTCTTGAGACAGCAAAAGAGATAAGGAGCGGGTGATGCAAAACAGATGGGAACTTGGGGGCCAGGAAAGGTGGGTGTCAAGGAAGCCGGGGAGCAGCAGACTTGTTCAGTGGAGTGCAGTAAGAGGATGGGTCTGTTGGCAACAGTCAGCACAGGCAAGACAGAACCACTCTTCTCAGCTTGAGCATGGATCAGATCGCCCACGCTGTGTGCGCTCAGTCGCGTCCGATACTCTGTGACCCCATGGACTGTGGCCCACCAGGCTCCTCGGTCCGTGGGATTCTCCAGGCAAGAAGACTGGAGTGGGTGGCCATGCCCTCCTCCAGGGGATCTTCCTGACCCAGGGTCAAACCCGTGTCTCTATGTCTCCTGCACAGGTAGGTGGGGTCTTTACCACTAGCGCCACCCGGGAAAGAGTACCCGTGGTGCCTGGCAAATTACACACTTCCAGGCCCTCCCTCTAGGAACTCTGACTTGTTAAGCAGGGAGTATTGCTAGTTGCCTTTTCAGTGTCCCTTCACAGAATTTTATTTGCGGAAGCAGTGTGTCCAGTTTAAAAACAAACAGAAAAAGCCCTAGATTTCCCAGCTGCCCTTGCAACAAGCCATGGATGTCTGACTAGACCTAAAGGCAAAGAATACAGCCAGGAACAGCTGAGTGGTGAAATGTCAGCTTTGGTCCATGAAGAATGAATGGTTCTGTTCACCAGCCATGGACTGCTCAACCACAGACTTATTAGGTGAGGGACCTAACTTTTCTCTTGTTAAACCATGATTTATGGGGATGTTTGACAGATGAAGCCAGTTCTGCTTATAGCTGATGCTAAGGAAGATGCATTTAAGCAACTCAGATGAATCTGACAGAGCAGGTCCCATACAGTCACACTAAAAAACAAACAAACAAACAAACAAAAAAACACAAAACACCAAAAAATCCAATATATATTTAGCTTAATTTCAAAGCCATCAAAAATCACTCCAGAAAACGCTTAAGGAAAATATCTGGATAGAAGTGAGTGAAAAAAATGAGGAAGAAGAGAATGTAAGATCTCCTGTCAGAAAGACCAACACAAAGCCTTAAAGTAACCACCTCTATTCATTTATCTTTATGTGGTTTGTCACTCTCAAAATAAGAGTGAAGAAATCACACGTTTCTCCATGACTGTAAAAAGTGCAGAAGCTCTTTTTGAAAATATAATTGAATAAAATTCTAAACACCTTTTTCTTGATCATTTATCTCACCTCCAGAAATCTCCTCACATAAGTCAACACTGTTTCACCATCCAAGAGAAGATCTCTACAGCCATAGTGCAACTTAAACCTGTTGACTGAGCCCACTTTCTACTACTTAAGCGTTGATTAAGTGTGAAATCCTCACTATTTTGAGGATACGCTATTCTTGGACTCCAAATCTAAGGCCTTCAAAGTTTTTTTCTTTGGAAGATTACTTTTTCTCATCTCTTAGTCCATTTTAATAAGTGCCTAGAAATATGTATTCATCAGGTTTTTTTAAAAATATATTTTATGATACCTTGATATCTTGGGGCCTTGTAGACCAGGGGAGGGGCTGGACTGCCCACGCCCCCTACCCCACCCCCCACCGCCCAGGGTTATCTAGTTATTAGAGCAAACAACTTGCTGAGAGCATATCTTCAATATGCAAATCAATCAATCCTGAGTCCTTCTCCTCTACTTGCTTTCTTTTGTCAGGCTCTTGCAGTCTAGGTCAGAGACAACCAGGGACCATCCCTATAGCCCTCGGCAAACTGAAATCTTTCAAACTATCCTATCCTAAGCTTGCTCAGCTTGCCTATGCTGTGAGGTCTTTCTTCAAAAATCACTAAAAAGGCTGTAGTCCTTGCTCTGCTTTCTCCCAGCTCCTTCTTCCTCCTAAATGACCCTGGTGCTTCCCTGTGTGGTCCCACATGGCCTGACCTGGTCCCTCCTATAGGAACTATCAGTAACAAACTATCTCTTTTAATGGCAGTTGTCTCCTGATATGGTGATCTCATTTCACTTGAATAAAAACAAAACCTTGAGTACATGTTAAAAGGGAATAAGAAGATATCATAACATTGTTAATCGGCTATACAATACAAAATAAAAATATCTTTTAAAAAAGAAGAAGAATCATTGAAATTTACATATCAAAAGCTTAAGAAAGCTGGAAGGTCAGGAAGCTGCTGCTGCTGCTAAGTCACTAAGTCTCTGCAACCTGATGGACTGTAGCCAGCCAGGCTCCTCTGGCCATGGGATTCTCCAGGCAAGAACAGTGGAGTGGGCTGCCATTTTGGAAGGTCAGAATACCATATATACACACAAGGCTGAAATTCCTAAGATATATTTGAAAATAACACTGCACCTCTGGAATAATGCATAGCATACAGGTTTAATCTGTAGGATCACAGCGTAGTCCAGACAAACAGCTGTAATTATTACCTTGTTTTCCAGGGTGTGCTCTACAACCAAATACCAATAAAATAGCTTCATTAACTTCAGAGAAGTCAACAGTTTGGAGAATCTTTCAAAATGTACCAAAAAAAAAGAGAGAGAGAGAGAGATGCAGCCGATCAAAAAGTGTCTGCCTGGGAATCAGTATGCTTCATAATTAAGTGTAAGACCTAGAAATTCTGGACCGATGACATAAAGAGATGGTAATGATTACAATCAGTATGAAATATGAGTCACATGCTCCAAAACAGGGCTGACCAGAACGTTTGCAAATTTAGACAAAAGTTTACGTCACTCTTACGTTACCAAAAATCCACTCTGCTATTAGAGACACAAGACCTGTGCCATGGATTACCTGTGTTTTCTTGGTCAGCTTACCACAACTCCCTGGGTTTACACCATAGGGTCTCTAAAAGCCTTTAATGCTACTCAAACAATAGGCTGATTAAGCAAATGCCTAGCAGCCAAGTCAAATTTTAGTACTTCTTATCAGAACTTGGCTCTCTGCACCTCTAACCCCAGCAAGTTTTACCTGACCTGGAATTAAGAATGGTAACATATTCAAAAGAAGGAAAGGCAACAGGCACATTACCAGGGGAATTTTCTTCATGGCACTTACACAAATATGCTGTTATGTTGAAATTCCTGTCTGGGCATTTGTGAAAGCACAGTCCATACCGGGGAACCCAAAGGTTGTGTCAGGGCTTATGAAGTAAGGAAGATTTGAAGATGTAAAATGGGATGACAGTAGGCTTTGCTTGGAATTCAGCACAAAACTGAGCCGGAATAAGGCTGAAGATGGCAAGACTGTACAAGTCAGATGTAATAAAGACTTTATTTCAATCCTTTTAAATGAATTATAACTGACCCACAATAAGCCCTAAGAAAGTAACTGCAGGACTAAGAGACTACATATAACAGAGGCTAATTCCTCAAAGAACTGCTTCTTCATATTTGAACATCAACAATCCTTGACTGATAGACACTCTGAAGGTCAAGAAAGCGTGAGATAATATTCCAGGCTCTTGCTCATGAAGAGGTGGAGCATTATCAAAGAAAACAAGAAGAGACCACTAGTTACAGCAACTGGCAATATGCGAGAGAGAACAAAGAAGACAAGATCAACATTTTATTTTCAGATGGGAATCAAAAAACTCGAAAGTGAATCTAAGTATGGCTCAAAAGTCAATCTAAGTATGCTTTATGTAACTTATAAGGTCTTTCAAGCATGAATTTTATGCTCTGATAAGTCATATTTACATGAATTTCAGAGTACATTGTTTCTGATTTGTTCTCTGGCCCAAAGGAGTATACTCAGATTTTTTCTTCTTTTTTTTTTTTTACTCAGATTTTTATAAAGAAATTTTGATACTAAAAACTGAAGAGTGGTAGAATAGGCTTCCTGCCTATTCTAATGCCACTATGGCAAAAGTATTATTTGAACTAAGGGCATTTGAAAAACAAGGGCAAGATGGGTACTCCAACCTCCCCTTCTTCTTCCTTAAATCAGGAGATAAAGCTCCCATGTGAAAGATGTCCTCCCCAATAAGGAAGGAAGGAAGGAACTGTGCTCATCACCAGAGATGATCAAACTGAGAGAATTCTGCAGAAGCAGATCTCGTTAAAATAGCTCTTATCTTCCTTTAGTATCCTACAGAGTTTGGTTATTTTTCTATAGCTGCCTTTGTTCAACGCAGTATAAAAGCATTTATATTTTTGTACTTTTGGGGGTTCTTCCTTTCCTTATGAGGGCTCCTGTGTTACATAAAGCTTCCCTGATAGCTCAGTTGGTAAAGAATTCGCCTGCAATGCAGGAGACGTCAGTTCGATTTCTGGGTTGGGAAGATCTGCTGAAGGGATAGGCTACCCACTCCAGTATTCTCTCATCTGGAGAATGCCATGGGCTACATAGCCCAAAGGGTCACAAAGAGTCAGACATGACTGAGTGACTTTCACTGTCAAATAAATTTCAGCTATTAATCTGTCTTACATTAATTTAATTCTCAGGACCAGCTGAAAGTTCTAAGAAGGTAGAGATAAAATTTTGCCTTCCCTATAAAAGCAAATCACTGCAATGAATGCATGCAGACTAAATTATACTAGATCTAAATGGACAAGCTTGAAAAAAAAAAAAGATTTAGCCTAGACCAACCATTCAATCTACTTGGAAAATTCTACAGTTGCTAATAAGCTTATAATAAGTAGTGAGCCAAATACTCAATTCATCTATAATACATGTTAAAAGGAAGATCAGATATTGCATCCTAATTTAGTATACATTTATTAAACTCTCTCTTTAGAATCTTATCAAAGACTTCAATATTTCAGTATATCTCAGTAATGTGTTGAGCAGCAGTCTCAAAGCAGATATGAACTAAAAGAAAGGAATTGCCTAACACAAAATTGTGTTAAATTGCATCTGTACTTTAAAGTTGCATTCATTTGATGTAATAAGGATTTAAAAGGCCTGTATCCATGAGTCACTATGGTTCTCAATTTGAAGAGTTTAGCTTAAACTGCTTGGCTATATTTACAGAAAACATTTGGGTAATCCCGGCCTGTTATGCTTACCAGAGCTTTCCAGTATAGAGACCTGACAGAATTTCTTTACACCTTTCCCACTTCTAAAGCAGCAACAAAAGTCTAACCAGTAATAACAGCACACCTTAAGTTAGTCATGTCCAGTGGCTAACTCCACCTACTATTTTGCAATCAAGGAATACCTCCCCTCTTTGAGAATTGAATACAAATCAACTTTGTTGCTACACAAGGCAAATATGTTTAGCCATGGGGAACTATTTGGAGTGACCTTCACTTTGCCTCCATTACATCATGACTACTTAATTCAAATGGTATGAGCCAGGATTCACTAGTAGCTCAAATATTCAAACCAAACCTTGGTTTGCTAATGATAGAGTTAATGATAGAGCTCCCTAAACCTTAAGTTAAAGCCACATTATTTTTTGCTCTTCGTTTCCTTATATACTGAAAACCTTATTTAAAAGATGAACCTTATAATTTCCAATCATCTCATAAGTTTACCTCTAATCTTGTTAATTGTTGGTGTGTACTTGCTGGATGGAATCCCTTTTGGAGATTCTGAAAGGTCTGCTTTCCTTCCTGGAAAGGCTCAAGCTTTGCATTTAGGCAAAACTGCAAGAAAATTCCACCTAGGCCGATATGTACCAGAGTCTGGTAGAGACTGAATACGTTCCCCTCCTGATAAAATAGGTCTGATTAAGCAGGATGAAAAAGGGGAAGAAAACTCTAACTCATGCTTCTGCTTTCCCAAGTCTCCAAACAGAAGCATTTTTCCTTGAAGCTTACAAAAACACAACTGTGCCATTAAAAAAATCTTTTATTTACCTGCAGAAGGACCCAATCACAATTTAATTGCTAAACACCACACTATTTTACATGAAGAATAAAGCAAACTCAACAATCCTCCCAGGCAGAGATTTAAAATCATCTTCATGGAAATTCACAGCTACACTCAAGATTTCGGTAGAATGATTATCACATGGTAAGGCAACCTTTAGAATCCACGGCTTTGTCAAGGAGCAATACTCTTACTCACAAGTGCTCTGTGAAAAAGCAGGAAGTGTTTCGAAAGAAGCCTCTAGCTTCAAAAGATGACTTTTCAAAACTTTTCAAACGAACATTTGGTTTTCTGTAACCGAAAAAAAAAAAAAAAACCCAAAAAACAAAACAAGCTGAGCCCAAAGGCTGACTATCCCCCTTTCTTAGAGGTGACATACATCACTTTATTTTCCTATCGGAGGTTGAGAAGCCTCGTCTTAAATAAATGAGTATATATGTGATATTTCTTCAATATCATCTCATATGTAATAAGCTGTCGATGAAAAGAGCACTCCCCAGCAGACAGACCTGGGTCCCTGACTCTTCACCAGTTGGGTGACCACACCTTTTACAGGCTTCAGTCATACAAGTGGAGGATGAAGGAGGGGCTCTTTGACCCTGAACATGCCCCCATCTCGAAGGCAGACTGAATGTAACACCCATAATGACTGAACAGGGTAATTCCTGGTACCTCTTCCATATTTCAACTTTCCCAAAGTTAATGGCGTATTAAATGCACACATCCAACCCACCATACCAGCCGGAGTTCAAGTTTTCATACATTAGAGTAAGGAGAATCTGTACCCTCCTCACACAGGGGTACTATGCTCCAAAATGGCAATGGAAAGCATCGGGAAATGCCAGGGAAATAATATTACACATTGGGTGTGGGGAGGCAGGAGAGGGGCTAGGTGCTGGTTCACGGGAGGGAAGAGGAGCATAAGGTTTCAAAAGTTTTCCCCCATCTTTGTCTGGGTGGCCTCCCCTAGGAACGCGGGCACGACGTACAAAGAACGGGGTTTCGCTCCCAAGGAAGGGTCTCAGACTCAAGGTGGATGATGAAGATGAAAACCCTTCTGAAAAGAAACCCTGGTTTCTAGTTTGGGGGTGCCCCTAACTAGGAGTGTAACTTTGTGTGAGTTGTTCAACCACTCTGAATCTCTGTTCTTATCTGTAAAATGTTAAAGCGAATGAGAGGAGCCAGCCCCTTCCCCTCCCTCGTCCTCGTCGAGATTCAGAATGAAAACTTTCGGGGAAAGCCTCCGTGGCTTTCTCACCTCTGGTCAGGTGAGAGCGCCAAAGCAGAGGGCCTCCGACCTCTTAAAAACACCAGCGCTTTCCCCAGACCGAGCTGAGGCGTCTAAGCAGGGTTATTTTCTCTACGCATTTATTTATCCTGTTCTGCTTTTAAATTCTTCGACTACCCTCGCCTGTTCCACTGTGCTGATTCCCCCTGGAGTCCAGCATCCCCTTCCATCTTTCCAGGTGGTTTCGCCCCTTTCTTTTAAACTTACTCGGGCAGGCAAGTCCTGGCAGAGGACAGAGAAAGCAGTGAGACCGAGGGCGGCTGAGCGCTCCCCCCCATCCCCGAGGCTTCCGACGGCGGGGAAGCCCCGCGGGCGCTCCCTGCCCGGAGGCCGCCGCCCGCCCGCCTCGGGGTCCCCGCACGTCCCCGGCTCCGGCCGCCCGCTTACCCGCGATGTCCCACAGCTGCAGGCGCACCAGCGTCCTGCTGTCCCAGTTGAGGACCTTGAGGGCGAAGTCCACCCCGATGGTGGCCCGGTAGTGCTGGGAGAAGAGCTGGTGGACGTAGCGCTTGATGATGCTGGTCTTGCCCACGCCGAGCTCGCCGATGACCAGCACCTTGAAGAGGTGCTCGCTGGTCTCCGGCGGCGCCGCGGCGGCGGCCGCCCCCCGGCCCGGGTCCCCGGCTCCGCCGCCCGCCATGAGCGCCCCGGACCCCGCTCCGCCGGCCGGCCGCTCTCGGCGAGCTCGGGGGCCCCGCCCGGCCGCGCCCTCCCCGCGGCGCCCCGGGAGCCCCGCCGGCCGTCGAAACTTTGCTCCGAGACCGGCCGCCCTTCCCGCCGCGCCGCCTGACGGGTCACAGGACCCGGAACCCGCCGCCGCTGGCAGCCCGCGCGGGGCGGGGAAAGGCCGCGGGGGACTGGCCTGGCGGGGGAGGCCCGGGCGAGAGGCCGCAGCTCGCCGCCGCCTGCGCTCTGCGCGGGCCGGGCCAGAACTCGCGGCACTTCCTCTCCCCGGGCGTCCCCTCCTCGCGGCGGCGCCGACCTCGGCCGCCCCCTGGTGGCCGCGGAGGGTAGCTGAGCGCCCGACGGCGAGGGGGACCAGGCGGGTCAAGGTCAGACCACCCAGCCAGGTGGTGAAAGGCCCTAGACAGAGCGCGCGGAGGGGCCAGAAGCGGTGGTCCAGAAGGGACCCCAGCCTGGAAGGAGCGGGTCTGGGAATCAATCTCCTTCCCTGGCTCTGCCCCGAGGGAGGTTAGCACGTGGAGATCCTTGCCTTTGATTGATCGCCAGTGGATGGGTGACTGAACTTGAGAAAGGACTGAAAACGCTTTTGTATCGATGAAGGAGGGAATCTGAGGAAGAAGACACATGGCCACTAAAACGATCTTATTTTAATTCCCCAACAAACCATGAATGTCTTAAATTTTAAGCGTTTCCGTGGTAGAGACTGAGTTAGATGCTAGGAATTGATTGAAAAACAGTATTGAGGGCTTTCATTTAAAAGAAGAAAGATGGGAGGCCTTATCTTGCCTGCTGTGTTTGTAACATCCAGGGTTGTCTCCCCCCCCCCCCCCAATAATATTTAGAAACACCTGGGGCTGAAATCTTCTGGTAGCTTCTTTAAGTAAACTAAAGCCTGCCGCTCAGCCTAGCCTCTGACAATCACTGAAAAATGTTTTTCAGAAGTGGAGGCGGTTTAAAATTGACTTCTAAATCAAGGTGGAATAAAATCTTTAATAGAATAGCTACTGAAAAATCATGGCTATATCTCTAAAGATGTTTTATGGCCAGCTGGCTTACAGCTTTTATGTTCACTCAACTGAGAGCCCTTTCAATAGTCTTCAGCTTGAGGAAAGAGAAGTTTTCCCTTACTGCCTTAGTACAATATATTGTTTCATACCTACAGATTACCATAGATTTTTATGAGTTTCTTTTTTCTTTCACCTTCCTAGGTTTCCACTGGCGTTAAAAATAGAACTGTGGTGCTAAAAAAAAAAGCACATGTGAATGATTTAAAATTAGAAGTGGTCCCAGCTAAAGGAAGGGTAATGGCTTGGATCTGGTGGTTCTCAATCTTAAGTGAACAAGGTTTGTTAAAACAGATTACACACTAGGCCCATCTCCAAAGAGGTTCTGAGTCTTGTGACTGAATAAATAAAACTCTATTTTAAACAAACATTTCCATTTACTGCCTAGAGAGTTGGCCTCTTTAGAAAGTCACCCTGTAATACCCTCTTACATTTACTCACACTTGGTATGTACTATACTCCCCATCTGGAATATATTCCAAACCTTTACTCCACCCCAGCCTCTTCCAAAGGCTTCTCCAAGTGACGCTAGTGGTAAAGAACCTGCATGCCGACGCAGGAGACATGAGACGTGGGTTTGATCCCTGTGTCGGGAAGACCCTCTTGGGCATGGCAACCCACTCCAGTATTTTCGCCTGAAGAATCTCCGTAGACAGAGCAGCCTGAGGAGTTACAGTCCATAGGGTTGCAAAGAGTCAGACACGACTCAAGCAACTTAGCACGCAGGCTCTCCCAAGTAAACTCTGTCTCGACATTCAAGTGCCAGATCAAGGGATTACCTGCTATTCTCATGCCAAATTTTCCTGGCAGATTTATGAATTCATTTATTTATTAAAAAGCTTCTGATGGTGCCAAGAAATGTTCTAGATATTCCAAGTACACTGGTTTCAGCAGAGCAGAGAAGATTCTTTTTTCAAGGACTTTATGCAATACTGGAAACAAGACAGATAATTAAAAAGCCAATAAGTGAAATAATTCAGATAGTTATAAATTTTATGAATAAAACAGGAAAATGCCATTTAGGAAGTAATCATTGAATGAACAACAAAAACTACACTAATCAGCTGGCCTACTCTAAAGGAAATATTGAAAGTAGGTGCCAGGTTGCATTTGTTTACTATGTGGATAGCCAGTGGACCCAGGGCTGTTTATTGAAAAGACCATCACTTTCTCATTCCTCTGCAGTGCCACCTTAGTCTTAATTCCAATGGTCATATAAGAGTAGGTTTGTTTCTGCACTCTCATCTCTTCCATTAGTCTATGTCTCTGCCTCCACCAATGACTTGCCTTAGCTGTTGTTTAGTCGCTACATATGTCCAACTTTTCTGGAACCCCATGGACTATGACCCACCAGGCTCCTCTGTCCATGGAATTCTCCAGGCAAGAATACTGGAGTGGGTTGCTGTTTCCTTCTCCAGGGGATCTTCCCGACCTAGGGATCAAACCCAGGTCTCCTGCATTGCAGGGGAGTTCTTTACTGCTGAGCCACCAGGGAAACCCTCACCTGCCTTAGTTATTCTGTAATTCTTTTTCAGGTTTTTTGTTATAGCCTTTCCTGTTCCTTTGCATTTCCATATACATCTTAGAATCAGCATCTCATTGTTCACAAACATGCCTGCTGGGACTTGCATGGAATCATATTGAGTCCCTAAATCAATTTGAGGAGAACTGAAAAACCGAGTCTTCAAAAATATTTACATGGTATATCTATCATTTATGTAGATCTTAATATCTTTCAGTCATATGAAGAGGTCTTGAATTGTGTGTAGCTGGCTTATAAAAATAAAGTTGATTTGTGTAGAATGAATTTAGATTCAAAGACCCTGATAATTCTAAAATTTTATAGAATTGCATTTTCTATGTATAGAAACATTTTTTCTTTTCAATCATACATCTTATTTTTCATATTTTATTTCACTGACTAGAGCTGCCAATAAAATTTTGAATAAAAATGGAGGAGTAGGAAAACCCAGTTTTTGAGAGGAGGTTTTCAACATATACCTATTAAGTTTTTTAATAAACTTTTAATTTTAGAATAGCATTAGATTTACAGAAAAATTCAAAAATAGTACAGCGAGTTCTTATGTACCTCATACCTGCTTTCCCCTTTTGTTAATATCTTACATTAATATTGTATGTTTGTTACAACTAATGAACTGGTATTGATACAATTAACTGAAGTCTATACTTTATTCAGATATCCTGTGTTTTGACTTAATGCCCTTTTTCTGTTACAGAATCTCATTCAGGATGCCACACTATATGTAGTGGACATGTCTTCTTAGGCTCTTTTTGGCTCTGATAGTTTCTCAGACGTTTCACATTTCTGATGGCCTTAACAATTTTGAGAAGTACTGGCTAAGTACTTCTATAAAGAAAGTTGAGCACCGAAGAATTGATGCTTTTGAACTGTGGTGTTGGAGAAGACTCTTGAGAGTCCCTTGGACTGCAAGGAGATCCCACCAGTCCATCCTAAAGGAGATCAGTCCTGGGTGTTCATTGGAACGACTGATGCTGAAGGTGAAACTCCAATACTTTGGCCACGTGATGCGAAGTGTTGACTCATTTGGAAAGACTCTGATGCTGGGAGGGATTGGGGGCAGGAGGAGAAGGGGATGACAGAGGATGAGATGGTTGGATGGCATCACTGACTCAATGGACGTGAGTTTGAGTAAACTCCAGGAGTTGGTGATGGACAGGGAGGCCTGGTGTGCTGCAGTCCACTGGGTCACAAAAAGTTGGATACGACTGAGCAACTGAATGGAACCGAACTGGCTAAGTTCAGTTGACCTTTGAACAAAAGGGATTTGAAATGTGAGGGCAGAATCACTACATAAACTATTTTGAATTCTTCTGCATGTAGATTTGTCTTTTCTCCCATTTATTTATCTATCCAGTTATTTATAACAATATCAGGAATTGATAATACCATAATTCTGGACTTAGAGAATGGGCTTCCCTTTAATGGGCATTAATGGTAAAGAACCCACCGGTCAGTGCAGAAGACATAAAAGATGTGATTTTGATCCCTGGGTCAGGAAGATCCCCCAGAGGAGGGTGTGGTAACCCGCTCCAGTAGTCTTGCTACAGCCCATGGGATCTCAAAGAGTCAGACACAACTGAGTGACTTGTTTTGACCCATAGATTATTTAAAGTATATTAATTCAGAAATATTTTGGGATTTCCCAACTATTCTGTTACTGATTTCTAGTTTAATCCTATTATAGTCTGAGAACCCAATTGAATAATTTCTATCCAATGTAGCAGCCACTGGCCATATGCAGCAATTTAAACTAAATTAAAAATTTTAAAGTATTTCCTTGGTCACAACAGCTATATTTTAAGTTCTCAATAGCCATATGTGGTCTAGTGGTGACCATATTGGTTAACACAACTAAAGAACTTCTACATCATTGCTGAAAATTCCTTTAATTTTTTCCCCAGCTTTATTGAGATAAAATTGACATTGTGTAAGTTTAAGGTACACACTGCGCTGATTTGATTACACTTACATACACTGCGTAATAATCACCACCATTGCCTTAACTAACATTTCCATCACATCCTATAATTACCACTTCTTCTTCGTGGTGAGAACATCTGACTTACTCTTAGCAACTTTCAAAAATATAATACAGTATTGCTAATTACAGTTATCATGTTGTACATTAGATCCCCAGAACTTATCCACCTTAGCTGGGAGTTCGTACCCTTCAATTGACATCTCCCCATTTCCCCCACCCTCAGCCCCAGTAATCATCATCATATTCAGTTTTTATGAGTCTGGTCTTTCTAGATTCCACATTTAAGTAACACCATGCAGTCTTTCTCCGACTTCTTTCACTTAGCATAATGCCCACAATCTTCATCCATGTTGTCACAGATTACAGGATTTCCTTCTTCCCCTGGTCTGAATAATATTTTGTTGTGTATATACCACATCTTTATCCATTCATCCATTGATGGACACTTATGTTGTTTCCAGTCTTGCTCTTGTGAATAATACTGCAGTGAATATGCGAATGCAGGTACCTATGTGTGATAGCCTGTATCCCATATGGTAGTTCTATTTCAGACAGCCCCTGTTATAGAACATGGCATAGAAAAATATCTTTATGATTTCAGAATAAGTTAGGATTTTTAAAGCATTCACAAAAACCATCATGGCAAAGGACAATAGGCTAAGTTGGACTACATAAAACTTAAAAAAATTTCCCTTTAGGAGACTGAAAGTTAAGAGGGAAATATATGTGCTATGCAATTTTTAAAAAACTTGATTTTGAAGCATATAATTAATAAAAATTGTTAAGAAAATATATATGACAAAATAGAAGAATGAGAGAAAAAGACTAAAAAAGATTTCACAAAAGAGGATTCAAATAGCCCACAAACATATGCAGATATGACCAGCCTCATTAGTCATCAGGGAAATGATAATTTAAACCATAAATCAATGTGAAATCTTTTCACACCTTCTAGATTGACTAAAATTAAAAAGTGCTGACAAACACCAATTGCTGGCAAAGATGTGGAGCAATTAGAGCTCACATACACTAAAAATATAAAAAGAGTGAGAGAGATTCCTTAATTTTAAGAAATTGCCTTATGTCATGATTATAGAGGTTGGCAAGTCCAAAATGTGTGGGACAGGCTGGGAGGATAGAGACCTGGAAAGCGGGGATGCTGCAGCTTAACCCTGAAGACAGCCTGCTGAGAATTCCCTCTCCCTCATGGGAGGTCAGTCTTTTACTCAAGGCTTTCAACTATTTAAATGAGGACCAACTACATTATGAGGGTGATCTGCTTTACTCGAAGTTTACTGATTTAAATGTTAGATTCATCTAAAAAAAAATCTTCAAAACAATATCCAGATATGTTTGACCAGTGTCTGGGTACTGTGGCCTCCGTGAGTTGACTCATAACATAAACAGTCACACCTAGTAATCCCATATCTATGCTAAAAACAAAAACCAAAGCCAAAAACAAAGCTCAACTTTTTACAGATGCTCACAAGGTCACGTACAATGCACCATCATTGACTGTAAGGGGAAAAAGTAGAAACAAAAGAAAAGGAAAAAATGAGCTATGGTTTGTATATGTAAATAGTGTGGTAACTCACTGGAGATAAGGTAAATGAATCCTACATGAATACATGGAGAAATCTATAAAATATTGGGTAAAAACAGTTGATTTTAAAGTTATATTGATGGTATGAAGACTTTTGGGATACAGAAGGCAGTTTGCAGTTACTTTTTGGCTTCCCTTGTTTTGTGAGCTTTTCTTTCCTCTCACCTCCTTGTTCCCATGCCAGTGTCTCCTTTACTTTCCAAATAAACTACTTACACTTGAAACTATTTTTGAGTGAATTTCTGAAGAAATCAAACTAAGTCATGTGGCATGCATAATTCAAATATGAAGTAAAAATATTATGTGTGTAAAATGCTTAATGAAATATAGTATATTTCCAATGGGTTTCCCAGGTGGTACTAGCAGTAAAGAACCCACCTCCCAATGCAGGAGACCTAAGAGATGTGGGTTCGATCCCTGGGTGGGGAATATCCTCTGGAGGAGTGAATGGCCACCCACTCCAGTACCTTGCCTGGAGAATCCCATGGATAGAGGAACTTACAGTCCATAAAGTTGCAAAGAGTTCAACACGACTGAAGTGACTTAGAACACATATTTCCAATACAGTCCTTTCAAAAGGATCTTGGTTTCTTTTTCCTTATAAGTAATAATTTATTGCTTCTTCTTTATGTTCTGTCTTTGTTCTGATATCTCCCCTAAACTCTCAAAGAGACCTGTAAAATATCTCATAAAATAGTATATCAGGTAAACTATTAGTTCCATGATTTTCCATGAAGATATTCATGCTGGATATTCATCCTTTCCCTAATTTGGGGAATTAGGGAATTAGTCAAATTTCAGTCAAATTCCCTAATTTGACTGAAAGCTTTTAGACTGGTTGCACAGCTATTGTTCTAGAATTTTCCTTTGCTGTTATTCTGGAAACTTCCTTCATTTCTTTTATACGTTGGAACTCTGACATCTTGGACCCCAAGTCTACCTCATCTTAATTGGAGCATGTTTTTTAGTAACTTCTGAGAGAAGGTGCTTTGAAAGTAGATATTTAAGTCCTTACATGCCTGAAAATGCTATTATTATACTCTTATATTTGATTTAATGGTTGAATAGTTATGATTCTAGATTAGGATTTTTATCCTCTCAATTTTAATTTCAAAGGCATTTGTTTATTGAATTCTTGCTTTCAGCATTGCTTTATCAAATCCAATGCCTTTCTGCTCAACCTTTTTTGTAATGTAAACTATTTATTTTGTATGAAAAATTTTAGCCTACTCTTTATTCTTGATTTTCTGAAATTCCATATCTGCACTGGTGTGAATATTTTTGTAATCATTGAGCTCTGTCAAGATGGAAATTTGTGTCAATCAGTTCTGGAAATTTTTCTCGTATTATTGCTTTTCTAAATTCTCTCCCTTTATTTTCTTTGTTTTCTTGTTGTGAGACTTTTAGTATTTGGCTACTTAAAATCTTAGACTGAGTCTTTTTGGTTTCTTTTGATTTTTGTATTTTCATCTTGTACTAGTTATTATTATGACAATAATGCTGCATAACAAACTTCTTTAGAGCTCAGCATTATGCAAAAACAAGTATTCGTTTTCTTGCTCACTAGGCTGTAACTGGCTGGGGCTCCATAAGGTTTGACTGGAGTCGGCTGGACTTGGCAGATCTTTTTATTTAAAATGAAAATAATCCTGTTATAAAGTGGAGCAAAAAGCAAAGAATGTCTTGGAAATAAAAAATATATTTGCAAAAAATAGCAATAGAAAATCATCCAGAAAGAGGCCCCTGTGAAATGAAATATAGCATAAGTATGAAAAATTAGATTTTATTTTCAGAAAATATTTCTTCCTTTCCCCCTGGAAAGTGGAGGATATTTTCCCACTCCACTGATATTGGACTTGGACCAATATCAAGAATGTGTGACCTGGAAAAAAACGAAACCAAAAGAATGTGTGCCTGGAAAAAACACATGCACCCCAATGTTCATAGCAGCGTTATTTATAATAGCCAACACATTAAAGCAACCTAAATGTCCATCAACAGATGAATACATATCACATGTGTGTATGCTCAGTCTTGTCTTCGCAACCCATGGACTGTAGCTTGCCAGGTTCCTCTGTTCATGGGATTGCTTAGGCAAGAATACTGGAGTGGGTTGCCATTTCCTCCTCCAGGGGATTGTCTGACCCAGGGACGGAACTCACGTCTCTTGCGTCTCCTACATTTTCAGGTGGATTTTTTACCACTACACCACCTGGGAAGCCCTTACACATATGTATACACATACAGTAGAAAATATACTACTGTATATATACTCAGCTATAAAAAAAGAACAAAGTAATGACATTTGCAGCAACGTGGATGGACCTAGAGGTTATTATTACTAAGTGAAGTAAGTCAGAAAGAGAAAGACAAATGCCATATCACTTCTAGGTGGACTCTAAAATACGATACAAATGAAACAAATTCATTGACATAGTAAAAAAAAAATACTTATAGTTACCAGAGGGGAAAGGGGGTGGGGGAAGTATAAATTAGAAGTTTGAGATTAGCAGATACAAACTACAGTATATAAACTAGATAAACAACAAGGTCCTACCTACTGTATAGCACAGGGAAATATATTCACTATCCTATAATAAACCATAATGGAAAAGAATATGAAAAAGAATACATGCATATATCACGGAACATTGCTGTATACCACAAACTAACACAACATTATAAATCAACTATAATTCAATAAAAAATTCTTCATGAGTCAGTATTGAAAGACCACTAGACCCTATTCCAAGACTTGAGTTCACGTTTTAGATTTATCCATTGACTAAATTTGTGATCTTTTAAGAAACAAAGACATAAGATTTAGAGAAATTTCTAGTTGTGTCACTTCTCAAGTGATCTCAATGATCACAACATCTCAGTCTGTGTTCTCTCAGGTTTAAATGGAGTTAAAAATAGATGCCCTGCTTTCTGCACAATGTGATAGAAAGATAATATTCATAAATATGCAGTACATTTGATAAATGTATAAAATGTGCTAAAAATAGAGCTTACCTTAAGGAGCTATTGAATAGCTAGTACTGTGTTCCCTTCTTGTCAGTTTCTTTGCTGTGCATGTGTAAGCAATTTTTCTGTCTGCACTTCCATTTAAATTCTCAGTCTCTCATTTTTCTTAAATGTCTATAGTAATATAATATGATTAGAACAAAAGCACAAAGCGCCCTTATTATTAGCATAATTTTAAGTAATTGTAAATGTAACAAATATTTTAGGTGTATCAATGAAATTTTTCATTATTTTCCCATAGGTTATATACTGCTATGTAACCATTATAATTTTAATTCTATGTTTCTTTCATACAATTTTCAATGGTTATTGTAGAATAGCTTGGCAAAATATAAATGAAATTCTAGCTAGTTTGGACAATTCTCCTTACTGCATTCTGTTTCTATATTGTGCAGGATAATCTAGTATTCATGAGATCATAGAGCCAAATGCAATTATAATCTTTTCTCAGTTTGTAGGAGATTTCTGGTACTTTACATTGACGACTCTTGTGGAGGCCCTACAGTTGTGTGCGGGCAGGAATAAACTTTTTTTTTTTTTTTTTAATATTATTTTATTAGTTGGAGGCCAATCACTTTACAACATTTCAGTGGGTTTTGTCATACATTGACATGAATCAGCCATATAGTTACATGTATTCCCCATCCCGATCCCCCCTCCCACCTCCCTCTCCACCCGACTCCTCAGGGTCCTCCCAGTGCACCAGGCCCGAGCACTTGACTCATGTATCCCACCTGGGCTGGTGGTCTGTTTCACCATAGATAATATACATGCTGTTCTTTCAAAACATCCCACCCTCACGTTCTCCCCCAGAGTTCAAAAGTCTGTTCTGTATTTCTGTGTCTCTTTTTCTGTTTTGCATATAGGGTTATCGCCACCATCTATCTAAATTCCATATATATGTGTTAGTATACTGTAATGTTCTTTATCTTTCTGACTTACTTCACTCTGTATAATGGGCTCCAGTTTCATCCATCTCATTAGAACTGATTCAAATGAATTCTTTTTAACAGCTGAGTAATATTCCATGGTGTATATGTACCACAGCTTCCTTATCCATTCATCTGCTGATGGGCATCTAGGTTGCTTCCATGTCCTGGCTATTATAAACAGTGCTGCGATGAACATTGGGGTGCACGTGTCTCTTTCAGATCTGGATTCCTCAAAGACAGAAATATAGATCAATGGAACAGAATAGAAAGCCCAGAGATAAATCCACGAACCTATGGACAGCTTATCTTTGACAAAGGAGGCAAGGATATACAATGGAAAAAAGACAATCTCTTTAACAAGTGGTGCTGGGAAAACTGGTTAACCACTTGTAAAAGAATGAAACTAGAACACTTCCTAACACCATACACAAAAATAAACTCAAAATGGATTAAAGAACTAAATGTAAGACCAGAAACTATAAAACTCCTAGAGGAGAACATAGGCAAAACACTCTCCGACATAAATCACAGGAATAAACTTTTAACTATTTCTTCACAGAGTTAGTTGACACAGTCTTCCAAGGAAAGTACCATCATCAGCTTTATGACTGATCCTTATATTGAATTGGATATCTACTTTGAATCCACCAAAGGCCATTTTTAAATCAATTTATCTGCTTTTTAAATTTTCAGTATGATTTTCATGTCTAAACTAGTCATTCCAATTTTTATTCAATTGCCTGGAGATTTTAAAAGGAAATGGAAATGATAAGAGAAAGATTATTTATCAAATGCTTCTTTTCTGGCATTTTGTTAAATATTCTGAACCATTCATTTGAGAAAATATGAATATACAAATTTTGCCTTCTCCTGTCTTCATGGTTTAATAGAAAATTTTACAACAGAAAAGGCACATTTCAACACAGTTTATGCTATGTTTTTAAACTCTTTATCCTTTGAATACATTTTGAAATGTTCAGTTGGTAAAGCATAGAACCCCCTTGAGAATAGCAATTGCTTGTCTAGTTAATGCATGAAGCACTTTGAAGAAACTATTTGTGGATACTAGTTCAAAGTTATTGTAGATAATGTAAGTTCACCTTAATTGAGCATTTGCTCTTGATAAATATTATTGTAAACCATATAACACCTATTTGGGGCTTCTGAGGTGGTGCAAGTGGGTAAAGGATCTGTCTGCTAATGCAGGAGACACAAGAGACCCAGGTTCAATCCCTGGGTTGGTGAGATCCTCTGGAGAAGGAAATGTCAACCCACTCCAGTATTTCTTGCCTGGGAAATCCCATGGACAGAGGAGCCTGGCGGGCTACAGTCCATGGGGTCGCAAAGAGTTGGACACGACTGAGTGCACACCCATATATTAACTATTTAGCTGCCCAGCTCTATAATATGGGTACTTTTACTATCCATATTTTACAGATGAGGGGATAAGCCCTAATTGATACAGGTAAGAGGTGGTAGTTTCCAGATGTCTGATTCCAGAGTCCCTGCTACTCACACTTCAGTACTTAAGTTAGTAGCTTAAAGGGGGCAAGTAAATAATCCTCTATCACCTATAACAACTGAAACTGTTTGACTGCAAGAGAGCAAACTTTGAGAATTCCTTCCAACTCAACAGGGACACAAATACATCCTGGAATTCACAGCTAATTAATCCAGGAGTTTTCTTGTAGCAAAAGACCTTGTCTCAGCAGTGGATTGTCCAGGATCTGCAGTTATGACATTTTGAGTCAGTGAGAATTTCAAATGACTTTCAAGATTTGCTACACATTATTTAAATATGTGTTGGTGGTTGAAGGATTACATATCACAAAATACCTTAGTCAAAATTTCTAGACTCTGACCTTTGAAAACAAACCATGAGTCTGGAACTAGTGTATTTGACATAACTGGACATGGCTGGGGCTTCCCTGGTGGCTCAGACGCTAAAGAATCTGATCTGCTTACAATGCAGGAGACCTGAGTTTGATCCATGGGTTCGGAAGATCCCCTGGAGAAGGGAATGGCTAACCACGCCAATATCCTTGCCTGAAAAATCCCATGGACAGAGTTTCCTGGAGGGCTGCAGACCATGCGATCACAAACAGTCAGATAGGGCTAGTGACTAACACTTCCACTTTTCACTTTCACTCTGAAAAGCAAGACAGTAGGACGATGATTTTCTTTTTCTTTCTTCCAACAATTATGCATTAAAATAATGACTGAGGTCAAGCTCTATTCCAGTAATGGTTCAAGTTGAGTATAAAGTGCTCGATACAACCAAGACTGTTCTCAGCTTCACTAGTGTGGTAGTCATGTGTCTCTGAGTTAAATTTCTTTAACAAATAAGCCTCAAATGGTAGTGGCTTAACCTAGAAAAGGTTTATTTTTGCTCATGTAAAATCTGACGTGAATCTGGGTGAGTTTCTGGGCAGCTGTCTACCATGTGAGGTTCTGGAATCCAGGCTGCTTCTGTAATCACCAGACCAGAGCAGAAGAGAACAGGGTGGTTTTCTGACAGCTGTTCAAAGCTTTGGTCCTAAGGGAGTCACATAACTTCTATTCACAAAGCACTGGCTGAAACCAGTCAGCAAGGCCTGTCTGTATATAAGAGGACCAGGAACGTATAAGCCCATTGTGTGCTTAAAGAAAGAGAAAACCGAAAGTTCCTCCCATGTGTAGATGACTGTTTCTAGGAGACTAAACAAAGAGTAAGCAAACACACTTATATTATAAAAGATAGTTTTAAATATTTATAAATACTTTAACATGAGGAGTCCTATTTATGCATAAGACAGCCTAAAAACTCAGGCAATTGTCTAGCAGCAGATATATTAAGAAAAGTGTTTTACCTATCATGTGTTTTGAAGTTTGACCCAGGGTTTCTAGGCCTTGGCCCTTTTGACAACTTGTGTGGTGACTCTTTATTGTGGGGGCTTTTCAATGCATCGTATGATATGTAGCTGCATCCCTGGCTCCTAATCATTAGGTGCCAGTAGCCAGTACTCTTCCCTCACCCAGAGGTGAGAACCAAATATCCCTCCAGACATTCCCAGGTGACCCTGTGAAGGCAAAATCGCCCTGGTGTGGCAACCACCGGTTTGCACTATTCCTCTTATTTTTTCCAATATCAAACCTAGAGTTAACACAGTAGCATGAATGTTTATGTATTTTATTTACATCAGGGGCCCCCAACCTCTGCGGACAAATGCCTGATGATCTGAGGTGGAACTGATGTAATATTAATAGAAATAAAGTGCACAATAAATGTAATACACTTGAATCATCCTGACCCACCCATTACCCTGCCCATGGAAAAAGTGTCTTCCATGACACCAGTCCCCGGTGCCAAAAATGTTGGGGACTGCTGCTTTACAGTATACAAAGCACTTTACACAACTTCATCTCAATCAAAATAACTACAAGAGAATGTGAAGAAACAAGTTGGAAAAAGACAAAATGCTTTGTCTATATCACAAGGGAGGCAACTCACCCAAAGCCCTTTCACTCTGGATTCATAAATGTTCCTAAGTGTTTATTGCTAACCTCCTGTGTTACAGCATTGTTCCAGTTATGGAGGATATAAAAATAAAAGATCGGCTCCTGCTCTCAGGAGACTCACAGTCTACTGAATCAAAGAGACAATTTAATATGAAATTACATAGGAGGTAATTAAACTAAGTGCTGGATAGAAGGGCTTACAGCTCTTCAGAGGGAGGTACTTCACCCACTGAACTATCAGAAAAGAGATAGAAATTCTCAACAGAAAGGAAGGAATAATAGGAAGCTATGGAGCAGAGACTGCCGAATTTCATTTGAGTCACCATGGGGGAAAAATGAACTAAAATATAAAGAAGCACAGAGCAGATCAAGAGGAAAGAAAATAATATTCTGAGCTGTGGGAGGGAAAAATTGTGAAAAAGTGCCGCTAAGTCCTCAACCTGCAGACAAGTGTTCCCTGAATGGTTGCAAGACCCAGAAACACCTTCACCTTGCAGGTTTTCTACAATGTTGATCCAAATGAATCATATCAAACCCAAAGAAGAAATCCTACTGTAGGAGATCATTAAAAATTAAAAAAAAAAAAAGATAAAGCTTTAACAGTACGTTTCTGAGGCAGAAAAAAAAGCGAATGATTAAGATTAGGTTTAAAGAAGGGCGTCTTTCATACAAATGACAAGCAATATAACTTCTGAAAAATGAAGCCTCATGGAAGGTCATTGGGCAGGTCATTCACTCAAGATTTGAGCTGTAAGCACTTGGAATGAACTTGTTCTAACCTTCTGATTTATGTCTTCATATTTAAATATCTTAATTGTTTTTCAGTTTAAGAATAATATTTTTTTAAATGTGTATATTCATTAGCCTGAGTCTGATTCTCCATCAGTGTGTCATCTCATAATTTGGCCAAACAAATAACTATAAGCTACATAAATATGCTTATTCTTTAGAATACCCACTTGTGATACTGGGGATAGTTACTGAGTTAAACACGTTTTAATTCCTTGTTGGGAAAGCAGAGAGGGTGCAAAGTTTACTTTCTCAAACAGGAACGTCTAGGGTCTCAGTGCTCTTTATGCTTCCACTTCAATCAACTCAGTTCAGTTCAGTCACTCAGTTGTCTCCGACTCTGTGCGACCCCATGAATCACAGCACACCAGGCCTTCCTGTCCATCACCAACTCCAGGAGTTTACCCAAACTTATGTCCATCAAGTCGGTGATGCCATCCAGCCATCTCATCCTCCGTTGTCCCCTTCTCCTCCTGCCCCCAATCCCTCCCAACAACAGGGTCTTTTCCAATGAGTCAACACTTCGCATGAGGTGGCCAAAGTATTGGAGTTTTAGCTTCTACATCAGTCCTTCCAATGAACACCCAGGACTGATCTCCTTGAGGATGAACTGGTTGGATCTCCTTGCAGTCCAAGGGACTCTCAAGAGTCTTCTCCAACACCACAGTTCAAAAGCATCAATTCTTTGGTGTTCAGCTTTCTTTACAGTCCAACTCTCACATCCATACATGACTACTGGAAAAACCATAGCCTTGACTAGATGGACCTTTTTTGGCAAAGTAATGTCTCTGCTTTTTAATATGCTATCTAGCTTGATCATAACTTTCCTTCCAAGGAGTAAGTGTCTTTTAATTTCATGGCTGCAATCACCATCTGCAGTGATTTTGGAGCCCCCAAAAATAAAGTCTGTCACTGTTTCCCCAGCTATTTCCCATGAAGTGATGAGACCAAATGCCATGATCTTAGTTTTCTGAATGTTAAGCTTTAAGCCAACTTTTCCACTCTCCTCTTTCACTTTCATCAAGAGGCTTTATTGTTCCTCTTCACTTTCTGCCATAAGGATGGTGTCATCTCCATATCTGAGGTTATTGATATTTCTCCCAGCAATCTTGATTTCAGCTTGTGCTTCATCCAGTCCAGCGTTTCTCATGATGTACTCTGCATGTAAGTTAAATAAGCAGGGTGACAATATACAGCCTTGACGCACCCCATTTCCTATTTGGAACCAGTCTGTTGTTCCATGTCTGCTTCTAACTGTTGCTTCCTGACCTGCATACAGGTTTCTCAAGAGGCAGGTCAGGTGGTCTGGTATTTCCATCTCTTTCAGAATTTTCCACAGTTTATTGTGATCCACACAGTTGAAGGCTTTGGCGTAGTCAATAAGGCAGAAATAGATGTTTTTCTGGAACTCTCTTGCTTTTTTGATGATCCAGCAGATGTTCACAATTTGATCTCTGGTTCCTCTGTTTTTTCTAAAACCAGCTTGAACATCTGAAGTTCACAGTTCACGTATTGCTGAAGCCTGGCTTGGAGAATTTTGAGCACTACTTTACTAGCGTGTGAGATGAGTGCAATTGTGCGGTAGTTTGAGCATTCTTTGGGATTGCCTTTCTTTGGGATTGGAATGAAAACGGACATTTTCCAGTCCTGTGGCCACTGCTGAGTTTTCCAAATTTGCTGGCATATTGAGTGCGGCACTTTCATAGCATCACCTTTCAGGATTTGAAATAGCTCAACTGGGCTTCCATCACTTCCACTAGCTTTGTCCATAGTGATGCTTTCTAAGGCCCACTTGACTTCACATTCCAGGATGTCTGGCTCTAGGTGAATGATCACACCATTGTGCTTATCTGGGTCATGAAGATATTTTTTGTACAGTTCTTTTGTGTATTCTTGCCACCTCTTCTTAATATCTTCTGCTTCTGTTAGATCCATACCATTTCTATCCTTTATTGAGCCTATCTTTGCATGAAATATTCCCTTGGTAGCTCTAATTTTCTGGAAGAGATCTCTAGTCTTTCCCATTCTGTTGTTTTCCTCTATTTCTTTGCATTGAAATAGAAAAAAAAAAAAAAAAGCAAATAGCCTTGCATTGCTGAGGAAGGCTTCTTATCTCTCCTTGCTATTCTTTGGAACTCTGCATTCAAATGGGAATATCTTTCCTTTTCTCCTTTGCTTTTCGCTTCCCTTCTTTCCACAGCTATTTGTAAGGCCTCCTCAGGCTGCCATATTGCTTTTTTGCATTTCTTTTCCATGGGGATGGTCTTAATTCCTGTCTCCTGTACAATGTCACAAACCTCCATCCGTAGTTCATCAGGCTCTCTGTCTATCAGATCTAGTCCTTTAAATATATTTCTCACTTCCACTGTATGGTCATAAGGGATTTGATTTAGGTCATACCTGAATGATCTAGTGGTTTTCCCTACTTTCTTCAGTTTAAGTCTGAATTTGGCAATAAGGAGTTCATGATCTGAGCCACAGTCAGCTCCAGGTCTTGTTTTTGCTGACTGTATAGAGCTTCTCCATCTTTGGCTGCAAAGACTATAATCAATCTGATTTTGGTGTTGACCATCTGGTGGTGTCCATGTGTAGAGTCTTCTCTGGTGTTGTTGGCAGAGGGTGTTTGCTATGACCAGTGTGTTCTCTTGGAAAAACTCTATTAGCCTTTGCCCTGCTTCATTCCATACTCCAAGGCCAAATTTGCCTGTTACTCTGGGCATTTCTTGACTTCCTACTTTTGCATTCCAGTCCCCTATGATGAAAAGGACATCTTTTTCGTGTTTTGGATCTAAAAGGTTTTGTAGGTCTTCATAGAACTGTTCAACTTCAGCTTCTTCAGCATTACTGGTTGGGTCATAGGCTTGGATTACTGTGATATTGAATGATTTGCCTTGGAAACGAACAGAAATTATTCTGTCATTTTTGAGATTGCATCCAAGTACTGCATTTCGGACTCTTTTATTGACCATGATGGCTACTCCATTTCTTCTAAGGGATTCCTGCCCACAGTAGTAGATATAATGGTCATCTGAGTTAAATTCACCCATTTCAGTCCATTTTAGTTCGCTGATTCCTAGGATGTTGATGTTCACTCTTGCCATCTCCTGTTTGACCACTTCCAATTTGCCTTGATTCATGGAACTAACATTCCAGGTTCCTATGCAATATTGCTCTTTACAGCATCAGACCTTGCTTCTATCACCAGTTACATCCACAACTGGGTATTGTTTTTGCTTTGGCTCCATCCCTTCATTGTTTCTGGAGTTATTTCTTCTCTGGTCTTTCTTTAAGAAAATTATATAATGAATAGGGCATGTGTGCTAAGTCACTTCAGTCATATCCGACTGTTTGGACTTTAGCCTGCCAGCTTCCTCTGTCCATTGAATTCTCCAGGCAAGAATACTGGAATCAGTTGCCATTTCCTACTCCAGGGGGATCTTCTGACTCAAGGATTGATTGACCCACGTCTCTTACATCTTCAGCATTGGCACTAGTACTTCACCACTAGTTCACCTGGGAAGCTCAATGAATAGGGCACAATCTGAAAACTTAGTTGGAAGAATCTTGCAAAAGTAAAATTTGAAAGAACAGTAAAAAGGAAAAATAAAATCTATGAGGAAAAGAGCAGTTTAAAGAGAGGTAAATTGAAGGAAAAAAATGAAACTGTAAGAAATAAAAATGCATGGAGGTTAAACAATATGCTACTAAAGAGAGATGCAAATTTGGGGGAGGAACTGAGGGGAGAAAGTTTCAGTTTCTTTATGATTTAGGTAGGGAGGAAGTAGAGGTGTGTAATTCGAGGGGGACAACAGCCTCTGGGTTGAATTCCCCAGAGGCACCCCCATTGAGTGCCTGGAAGTCCACAGTTGGTCTTCTTCCCAGTTTCTGGCACAGACATCCTGAAACCTTTGGAATTTCTTAAGTGATAAGAGCAGTAAAAGTGTCTATTGTTAAATTAATGAGATGGCTTTTGGAAAACTCCTAAGGTTGAAGGCTGGTTGCCAGGGGAGTAAACCAAAAGATTAGAGGACTGGAACTTTCCATTCTAACCCAACCTCTCGGGAGAGAAAGAGGCTGGAGATTGATTTCAGTCATCAATTGATTCAATCAATGATGTCTGTGTAATGAAGCCTCTGAACTTCCCTGGAGGCTCAGTGGTAAAGCAGCCGCCTGCCAATGCAAGGGCTCGATCCATGAGTCAGGAAGATCCCCTGGAGAAGGGTCTGGCAACCCACTCCAGTATTCTTGCCTGGAAAATCCCAAGGACAGAGGAGCCTGGCAGGCTACAGTCTATTAGGTTGCCAAAGAGTCCAACACAACTTAACGACTAAAACAACATGAAGCCCCCATAAATACCCCAAAGCACAGTGTTAGGAGAGCTTCAGCACTGGTGAACTTGTGGACAATTGGAGAGAGTGTTGAGCCCAGAGAGAGCTTGGAAATATACCCTTTCCTGTGTGCCTTTCCCTGTGTGTCTCTTCCACTGGGCTCTTCCTAGTTATGTTTTTTTATAATAAACCAGTGACCCAGTAGGTAAAATGTTTCTCTGTGTCTGTGAGTTGCTCTAGCAAATTAATTGAATTCAAAGAAGGAGTCGTTGGAACCCAGCCAATCAGTCAAAAGCCCAGGTTGTCACATGGGCTTTTGACTGGCATCTGAAGTTGGGCTGAGGACAGTCTTGTGGGACTGAGTTCTTAACCTGTGAACCCTGATGCTGTCTTCTGGTAGACAATAGTCATGTATGGTTGTGAGAACTGGACCGTAAAGAAGGCTGAGCACTGAAGAACTGATGCTTTCAAACTGTGGTGCTGAAAAAGACTCTTGAGAGTCCCTTAGACAGCAAGAAGATCAAACCAGTCAAGCCTAAAGAAAATCAACCTTGAATATTCATCTGAAGGACTGATGCTTAAGCTGAAGCTCTGATCCTTTGGCCACCTGATGCAAAGAGTTGACTCATTGGAAAAGACCCTGATGCTGGGAAAGATTGAAGGCAAGAGGAGAAGTGGACGACAGAGGATGAGATGGTTGGATGGCATCACCAATTCAATGGACATGAGTTTGAGCAAACTCTGGGAGATAATGAAGGATTGGGAAGATTGGATGTCGCAGTCCATGGGGTCACAAAGTGTTGGACATGATTGAGTGACTGGACAACAACCACAGCTGGTGTCAGAAAATTGCTTGGTCATGAGGGGGAAACCCTCCAAAACACATTGTTACTGATTGAAAACCTTTCTTCCCCTGCATCCAGAGAAGGGAAGCCTTGAGCTATTATGGGAATGGAGGTGGGAAAGACCTCAGCCTTAGTGTCTAAAGTCTTAATGAACTGTCCTTGTTAGCCTAGGGTTGAAATCTCAGCTCTGCCACTTCTAGCTATACAATCTTGAACAATTTACTTACACTCTTTAAGCCTCTTTGAGTTTATCCCCTGAAAGTTTTATAAGCATTTTATGAAATAAAAGGGATTGAGCAATTGCACAATTTCTGATATGACATAGATACTCAATAGATGACAAGCTCCTCCCATTTCTCACCATGATTGGAAACTTGAATAGTGGGTAAAGCACTGAGTTAGATAAAACTAGATTCAAGTCCACACTGATTTAGACCTAGGCTATATTCAGACTTACCCCTTGCAAATGTGGAATCTTGATCATGTTAAGTAACATTTACTACCCTCACTTTTCTCAGTTTTAGAAGAAACTTAATAAAATACATCTCCAAGAGGTCTTGTGAGGATGAAAGTAAGGATCAGACCTACTGTTTATATAGCCTTAGCATAGTTGCTGGCCTGGACTAAATTGAATAAATTCTAGCCAATATTATCAGTACTCCAGCAATTATTTAGGTTTCTTGTCCTTCATTAAGCTTTCTCAGGCTGATGATCAATGAAATAATTTAGTTCACAAAAATACATTTCATTCTCATTATGGGCTAGGCACTAGGCTAGACGCTGTGGGGAATCACAGAAAAATAAAATATCATGCCTGTCTTCAAAGTATTCACAGTCTTATGGAGTGAACAGATATGTACTTATTAGCAGGAAAATGATAAATAGTTGCAAAATGAGAGGAGAAAGGGTTAATTCTTAACATAGAGATCCAAAGTTCCCCAGAAAGCTGAGTTTGTAAGGTTGAGTAGCATTCCAAAGACAGAGGGTTAGAGAAAGGGTGACAGGAATTTTTAAAGACTTTGTAGCAATACTAAATATGAAATGCTTAATGTGTTTGGAGAGTAACTGATTCTTGGGGTGTGTGTATGTGTTGCAGGTTGTTTTCAATAATCATATACTTAGTTTTTTTCTTTTTCAATGGTGGGAGTTGCTTCTTATTCAATTATATATTTCACACAACCCCTCATGATATCTTGCACAAAGTAAAGTTCAACGAAATGAATTAAATTGAAGATACTTTCACATTAGATTTTAATTTCCCAAATATCCTAGGGTTTATTGCCTTTTTTGCATAATGTTTATTTTATAGAGTCATCCCAATTAATGTGCTTAGGTATCTCTACTGACAGTGTTTCAGAAATAATAACAGCTAGAATTTTAAAATTTTCCTAGCCATTTACTTGACTTGAAATTGTTCAGCCTTCATACTAACTTCTGTAAAAAAAAAACTGCAACAATTTAGACACCACCCTGTCTTTTGATTCGTGCTGATAATTATGAGATTTCTTCTAGTCAAGGAGCAGTAACCAAGGAGTACTGTCTCTTTGAGTGAAAGGACCTGGAGGTGGAGATGGAGAGAAGCGGACATTCCCTAGCAAAGAGCTGGCTTATCCAGAGATGCACAAATGTTAAAACAGGAGTGAGCAAAAGACCAGTGAGCCATGTCCTCATCAAATGAACTCAGCTGGATTATTCACTGCTGACCTACCCTACCTATGAATGAAGGGAGGAGGGAGAAATGAGAGTGAATGCAAAGAAGGGCATGATAATGCTGTTTGTTTTAGGTGTTTAGGTAGGCAAGAACACACTTTAGAATTAGGGGTATTGCCAGAGGCAATCAATCCTCAAATGTATTTGAATCAATTTTGTTTTATTAAGAGCATAATTTAAAAAAAGGATTATGAGAGTCAAAGAATTATTATTTCAATGTTTACTTTATATTATGCATGAAGCATTACCTTGTCAGCTGACCTTGAATTTTATCTAGCGTGTCCTTCGATCATCAAGTTTTTCCTCACTCCTGGACCACACTCTCCTTCAGTTACCACCTTTTCTCTCTTTCCATTTCCTCCCCTCCCCTGCTCATTTATAGGAAAAAATTACAAAAGTTGTCTCTCCTTAGTTCTCCTCCACTGGTAAAGACAACAGTGTTCTTCCCAGAATTGGTCCACTGGGCAGCTCTGGGTTCTCATCTCACTGGATCTCTCGCTGATACATGCTTGTCTCTTCCTACTGATCTGTTTCTCTCTGGTTGCTCTCCTCCCTCTTCAGTTGCTCTTTCTCAGACTGTTGTGATTCTCCATCACCCTCAATAACCACAATATGGTGATGTTTCTTGGAGATCCTGGTTCTCTTCTTTACCTACACGACTCCCTAGGTAATATCAAGACTTAACGGTTTTATAGGTTGTCTATATTTTTTTGACACTGAAATGTTCATCTTTGATATGTCTCTGAACTCCACTCCTTTATATCCACCCACCTACTTACCATGGCCTAAACCAAACTCTCAGTTCCCACCCACAGTTTGTTCTTCCGTAATGTTTCACCATCTCAACAATCATCTCCACTTTTCTGTTGTTCTTGCCCCAAATCTTGGAGCTATCCTTGACTCTGTGCCTTCTCTTACTCCCCACATCTAGTCTGCCAGTCATTACCTTTACTTAGTCTTTTAAAATATTTTCTAAAAAAAAAAAAAAATAAAATAAAATATTTTCTAATTGCCTGCTATATATCTGCTACTGGGAGCTGCAGATACAGAAGAGAATAAAGCAGACAAAAGCCCTGCCCTCAAGTTTTGGTGACTTAAAATGGATCCATAGTCCAGTCAACATTTGTCTCCCACACATCACCATCACTATCACCCTAGAAAAAACCACCCACATCTCCCTGGGTTAGTACAAGAGCCTCATGCTTCCACTTGTGTCTCCCATAGTTCTCTTCTCTCCACACCAGTCAGAATGATCCCAAGGAGTGCTCAGTCACTCAGTCGTGCTATTGCTCTGATGTTCCGTCCTGTGGCTGTTCCAGTCACATTAGCCTCCTTGCTCTTCCTTTCAACACTTTAAACCACTTAGGACACATGACTTTATTCATGCTATTTGGCACATGTCTACACTTCAGATGGTCCCTAAACCATCACCTTTCTGAGCAGACCTTCCCTGATCTTTAATATAAAAGAGCATTCGTACGTTCATCACTCTGTATTCCCCTCTCCTGTTTTATGTCTGTCTGTATGAATGTATGTCTTAGCAGCCTCTTCCATCTAGAATGTATGTCTTTGAAAGGACTTTGTTTAGCTCGCTGCTGTATCTCCATCTCCCAGAGCAGTGCCTGGAAAATACTATGCACCCAATAAATATTTACTGAGTTATATTTGGTCCCGGGATTCTATAATTGGTTAATTTACAAGTATGCTAACATAAAGTCCCTTTGGATCAAGTTTCTGCATTTGCAAGTCAACAAACACCAGATAAGTGTGCAGTTCATGGCCCAGGAGCAGAGTGACTCAGCTGCCCTGTGACCCCATAACATTTTGTTCTATCAAAATTAATCATAAACTTTCAAATCTGAAAGGGAAGTATCCCATCACTTTGTTATGACTAGTTTCTCATATTTGTTAAACTATGAAACAGAGAGCCTGTTGTAAATAGGCAGTGACAAAAGTCCCTGGGAGGTGGTACAGGTAACCATCAGCCAGTGATTTATAATCCTTTATATCAAATTAATCATCTGGAAATTAGGCATGTGGATACACAATGAAGACAGCTGATCTATGTACAAGGGGTGAGGGGGGTGGTAAAGGCATGCACTTTGATTCTTAGTGAACTCTGTAGAACACCACTTCAGTCTATCATGAAGGCAAGAGCAGTTGAGAAATCCTGGATAAAAGGCCCACATGCAGGTACTTTCAGAAAGAAACAAAACAAAAAGCCAAAACAGTAATGTGGGTGCCCTAAAAGGACTTATTTAAATAAAAGACGAGTATTCGTGCAATCAGACCATTGATCTCTTATTCAGCTGCTACTACCCAATTCACCTCCACCTCAATCCAGCCATGTGGGATGTTTTACCATTCTACGTCTTTGGTAGCTCTGAGCTTCTATGTGTAATTTTATGTGGTTAGTCTTCTCTTGCCCCATAAATTGCACACCCCAAATTCTGTCTGTGAGATCCAGTTCCAATCCAAAATTCTTGATAAACTCTCTTCTGACTCTTATGATCAACTTGGTTGCTTTTTCTCCTCTATCCATTTGTACAACATGCCTGTTATAGAACCTCAGTGCGTTAACTGGCTTGTGGCTTTAACCCATGTCTGTTGGCTTCTTGAAGATAAGAAATATTTTCATTATTGTTGGGCCTCTAGCACCTAACCTAATGTCCTCTCATAGTGAAATACCTTCTCACAACTTTGCTGAAATTAAGAAAATAGCCTTAAGTATTATGACTTCTATAATGTGTATTTTAAACTTTCAAAGCTACCATAATGCAAATCTATTTGTATCAAACATGATATATAAAAATGATCTTTTTTTATTTATCTCAGAAACACAGACTAGTGTAGTAGACCACGTTATTTTTTAATGTTGGGAAGCACCTGTTTACAATAACAGAATGCATTTTCATTGCTTTTTCTGTAGAAGAGCACAGAACATCGTATTGGGATCAATTCAGTCATCTTCAAAAGATTCTCTACTAAATAGGAAGAAAATGGTGATTTCCAGATTGATTTTCATCTTATGTTGGGTTTATAAATGCTAGAACTGAAGCATTGACTGGTAGAATGGCTTACTCAGTTATTAAGTATGATATAATTACCTATCTATTTTATGTACTTTTATTTCCCTTTTAGAACTTCATCCTTAGTTTTGTACCTCTCTTGGTAATTTCTGGATATTGAAAAAGCTTTTAGTTTTAAAACAACAATCATTCACTGTTCCTCAAATGTGTTAGAATTAATCTCTTCCATATCTCTTTTTTTCCCCTTTTTTTTAAACAATGACCAGATTCTGCTTCGTATTATTATTATAACTATTAGCTTTTCAACTCTTATCTGTGAATCTGATCTCATTTTTAGATGTTTACGAATCTGACACTGGAAGAGAGAGCTTTCAGGACAAGGACTGTTGTTCATTTTTATAAACTCCTCATTCTAGAAGGTGCTTCCCCTTTGTAAGCTGCCTGTATGAGATATCCATTCTTGGCTTCTTTCGGATCTTGATGGGACAGGAATGTCAGGACATTAAAAGAAAAACAAGGCCTATATTCCCCTTTTATTGCCCATTAACCATGATGCTAAATACTCACAGCCAGCCCCTGCAATGCTGTCAGCCCCTGTGTGGGTGAGATTTTTCCAAGCTCATAAGTGCTTAGACACCCAGGGTGGGTGGAGCTGCTGTGGATAAAGCTGTCGCTATGTTCTCAGTCCGTAGCCAAGCCACAGGGAAGCCCACTAGTAGATCCAGCAGGGGGAGGATGTT